>NC_090385.1:13562302-13649802 GCF_036365525.1 Heterodontus francisci
CCCCTCTCTCCCTCTCTGCCTCCCCCCCTCTCCCTCTCTGCTCCCCCCCTCTCCCTCTCTGCCTCCCCCCCTCTCCCTCTCTGCCTCCCCCCCTCTCCCTCTCTGCCTCCCCCCCTCTCCCTCTCTGCCTCCCCCCCTCTCCCTCTCTGCCTCCCCCCCTCTCCCTCTCTGCCTCCCCCCCTCTCCCTCTCTGCCTCCCCCCTCTCCCTCTCTGCCTCCCCCCCTCTCCTCTCTCCTCCCCCCCCTCTCCCTCTCTGCCTCCCCCCCTCTCCCTCTCTGCCTCCCCCCCTCTTCCTCTCCGCTTCCCCCTCCTCTGCCTCCCCCTCCTCTGCCTCCCCCTCCTCTGCCTCCCCCTCCTCTGCCTCCCCCTCCTCTGCCTCCCCCTCCTCTGCCTCCCCCTCCTCTGCCTCCCCCTCCTCTGCCTCCCCCTCCTCTGCCTCCCCCTCCTCTGCCTCCCCCTCCTCTGCCTCCCCCTCCTCTGCCTCCCCCTCTCTGCCTCCCCCTCCTCTGCCTCCCCCTCCTCTGCCTCCCCCTCCTCTGCCTCCCCCTCCTCTGCCTCCCCTCCTCTGCCTCCCCCTCCTCTGCCTCCCCCTCCTCTGCCTCCCCTCCTCTGCCTCCCCCTCCTCTGCTCCCCCTCTCTGCCTCCCCCTCCTCTGCCTCCCCTCCTCTGCCTCCCCCTCCTCTGCCTCCCCCTCCTCTGCCTCCCCCTCCTCTGCTCCCCCTCCTCTGCCTCCCCCTCCTCTGCCTCCCCCTCCTCTGCCTCCCCCTCCTCTGCCTCCCCCTCCTCTGCCTCCCCCTCCTCTGCCTCCCCCTCCTCTGCCTCCCCCTCCTCTGCCTCCCCCTCCTCTGCCTCCCCCTCCTCTGCCTCCCCCTCCTCTGCCTCCCCCTCCTCTGCCTCCCCCTCCTCTGCCTCCCCTCCCTGCGTCTGTCTCATGCTGTCCACAATTGCTGGTTGTCTTCTTTACTGCCTCTTCAAGAAGTCTCATTTCAGCTCAACCACTGGGGCCTTCCATTGTTTCCAGGTGTTAGCTGCTGCCTGGTATATTTGCATGTTCAGAATCACTGACCTCTTGTTTACCATCCGAAAGTCTGGGAGGGTGAAACCCATTGTTCTTTCAGGTGTTACCCCTGCCGTCCCTGTTTTTTAAATAAAAATCTTTCATCTGTGTTCTGTTGTCCTGGTTAACACGATTTGTGTTTATTCTTAAGCGAGTGAATGTGAGGTCACCCTGACTTCTGACTCCATCTTAAATTTTTTTCAAAATCTCAGTATCTAAAACATAATCATGTTACAAAGTCTAGCGTTCATAAGATTGCAATGTCACTAAATCAGAGACAATTGTTTAAAAATCGGAGGCATGTCACTGAGTTAAAAGGATAAGCATGAGCAAGCCCGAAAAATGTATGCTCATCTCACAGGTTCTTTCTCATTGCACAATGAAGAAGCATCAGGAAAGGTGCTCAGAGTAAATTTTAATCAGC
This sequence comes from Heterodontus francisci, assembly GCF_036365525.1. Taxonomy (NCBI): domain Eukaryota; kingdom Metazoa; phylum Chordata; class Chondrichthyes; order Heterodontiformes; family Heterodontidae; genus Heterodontus; species Heterodontus francisci. The sequence goes on from NC_090385.1 coordinate 13,563,785, forward strand.
ACCTCCTCCTTTTGACACCAAATGTGAACATGTCAGTATATGCCAATCTCACAAGAAGAAAAGCAATATCACTGCACTCCTAGGTAGCAGAGCACTTCCTGGACATCTTCAGGAGGAGAAAGCAGACCTGTATCAAATTTTGGGGGGGAAAATGAATACATGGCAGTGTGCTGTCTGAAGGACTGATGAGTTGTATGGTGCTACTTGTAAGCCATTTAAAGCATCATGTCTGCCTCATTGGATTGTCCAGTTTACTTGCAGCATACCGAAGATGAGCAAATTTGATCAATGAGGTATTCTGCTTTTTATTGCCTTTTTTTTGATGTAAAATCATGGACTAACAAAAGCCATGTGTACAACGTACAATCTCTAAACCTTGGGCGACCAATAAACTCAAGTCTGCCAAACACCCTTTGGATGACATAATTGACAACCGTTTTTAAAAAACAAGTATTAAAACTGATGAGCATGGTGTGTGGTGTAACAACTCATAACTAACTTCCGACTTTTTCTCAACCCAACCCCCCCCTCCTTGTGCCAATCGTTTGACAGAAACGATCCAAACAGCGTAAACTGCAACAGAAAGCCATGAGGAAGCGTCAGTTGAAAGAGCAGCGACAAGCACGGAAAGAGAGACTGAGTGGCTTATTTCTGAACGAGGAGGTGCTCTCTGTGAAGGTAGCAGAAGAAGACCATGAAGGGGATGTGGACATTTTAATGTGACCAAATGTAAATGTATATTGAATTTAAAAGATGATGCATTATAACACTAGCCAGCTTGAAAACTGGAGCTGAAAACTGAGATAGAAGCTCAAAGGGGGGATGATTTCCATTCGCAACTTAACATTGTGTACCTTATTTTGTGTTTTCAAGACAAACTTGGTAATTTTATTGAAGCTGCTGAAACACTGATTTGAATAGAAAACTTTGTGTGGTCAAGAAGAGTATTTAAATGACTTGGTGGCAACAATATGCTTTCGAAACCACATATATTCCTATAGCACTAATGTGAAGTGCACTATTTTAGTAGAAATCTATCTCATTTTTTGTGCATCTCTGTGGTATTTGAAATATTGCCTGTGGAATATATGTATTAAGATATTTCATGTTTTGATTTTTGCTCAACAGTTATTATGCAAATCCTTTGAAACTTGGATAATTTGATAACATTTAACAATTGCTGCCGCCAGTGGAATACTTATCAGCCATTACCTAATTGCATGATTAGCTTGGTCAGCTTTTACCATTTTTATAGAAATGATGCATTGTGTTCTGGCTGTTATTTATCCAAATTGTGCATATGGAATCCTGGTGTATGCAAAGGTTAAGACAGACAAGTTCCTTAAAAGACCAATGATTTTTATCAGAGCAGACTTAATGAGAAGGAAAGTCTAAGCAGGAATATTTATGTTGTTGAAAGTACCCCTCTCTCTACCTGTTTATAGGGGAAAAAAATAATAGTTGGAACAGAATTATGTTTACAAAGACACACTTCTTACAGGCATGGAGCCTTCGAAGCCTAATTTTCCTCATAACCAAACTTTTCGTGATGTTGCCAATAGGAAAAAAAAAAGTGGGCTCTGATGAAAACCCAGGCCTTTATACTGGTTGGCTCCTGCTTCAGAGTTGTGGTATTGACGCTTCCCACTAAGGAAATTTCCACAGCACCACCGCATCCTGCAGTCTGTTTCCTGCAGTTATTGAGGCTTGGGAGCAACACTCAGGACAGTTGGAAGTCATAACTTCATGGGAACCACCACAGAATGTGTAGTATGTCACCAGACTGGCTGAGAATGAAGACCCAATTGATGGATCTATGATCCAAGAGGAAGTCGACTCATCTTTTTTTTAAAAAAAAGAAGAAACTCTTTGATTTTCTGCTAAGCATGCTCTCCTTTGTCTTCCTTTCCCTCTCCCTGACCTCTAGCTTTCCTTTCCTTTTGAGTAATTCACTACAATACTGTGTAGACTGCAGTGCAAAGGGGGAAATAAAATATGTGTGCAATATTTACTGTAAATTTTATGGTAGGTAGGTATATTTCATGCAGTGCTTTACATGGAAGGATTGTTAAGTGGGTCGTTGTGTTCTTACAACGAGAAGGGAAGGAAAGTCGAGTTAAGAATGCTACATCCAATATTTGGCTCAAGAAAATCAGAATTGTTCTTGCTTACCTTCATGTGTGAAGGACAAAATATGCAGAAGCATTAATAGGTCATGTCAGATTTCAATTTAACAAGATGATTGCTGTGCTCAAAGGGTAAAAATTTGTGGCCTTTTCCACCTTTTAGTTTACTCCCCCTACATTGTTAGATTATTTGCGGCTTTGTGACCATTGAAGCAAATAACTGATACCTGTTGCACCTAAACAAAATGACTGGCCAATGTGGCGAAAAATTTTTGATGAGAAAAAGAATTATTTTTACATCTGGATTTGGCTGTACTGTAAATTCTCGAAAGTAGCTGGATGTATGTGAAATTCGTTCCTTTATGGTGGAGTTATTTTTGTGTTTGGGTTTAAAACTTAGCCAATTCCATGTTTTGTTCAATCAGGGTGAACCTTGGCCAGGGTTGCATGTAAAACCTGTGTGAGAGGTAAACAAGCTGGCAATTTGAAAATATAGTAGTTGCAAGAGTTGTGCAAGTTATTTGAGTGTGAGTGTATCACAAGAGCCAGCAACTGATGTAGGTAGGTGCAACATTCTGGTGACATTAACCCTCGAGATGTATTCATGAGCCTGGTGTCTTCAAGGGACCGTTGGATGTGAATATTTTGCTCCCACCCCAGCACAACAATAAACATAAGAGTTACTTAAGTGAAATTGCAGTAACAGGAATGGTGGATATTCTAACTTATGGATTGTTTTTTAAAAGTCAAACCAGTACTACTTGAACACTGCAGAACCACTATTTGTAAAAGTCATGTCTTGTGGTATAAAATAGATTGGCATGAAAGTTCCATCTTGCAGGGCTGTACATAAAATCGCCTTTTAATATTTTCATGTAATTTTTGTGGCCCTATAGAATATGCGAAAATGTGACTGCAAATAGTGGCAATGACTGATTTCTGTAGCAATGTTTAAAGATGGGTCATTCCATTTTACTGTATCTGCTGCTTACTTCTCCAGAACTGTACAGTGATAGTTAAATCACAAGGAATGCAGGTTTTTGATTTGATTTTTGCATAGCAGAATCTTTTATGAATTCTGCAGGTTGCTCTTTTCTATTGGAGTATATTAAAATTATTTACATGTTGACAAAGGCTGTCATGTCGCATTTATAATTTCAAGGAACTTATGAATATTTCAGTATTGTATTTAAATATTCATACAGTCAAGATCACTTGATTATAGAAAGAAAAAAGATAACAAACAATTTATTGCTGTTTTCTGACATGAAATTGGGGAAAGTCTGTCAAAAGTCTGGATGGTGTTATACTTGAAATCTGAAATTAGTTTTGATTCTTAAGGCCAATTTTTAAATAAGAATTTGTAAATAGGAATTCAGATCCCTCCATGACCTCGCCCCAAGCTATCTCTGTAACCTACTGCAGCTCTACTAGCCTTCAAGAACTTTGCACACCTCCAATTCTGGCATCTTGTGTATTGCCAGTTTTAATAGCTCCACCATTGGTGGCTGTGCTTTAAGCTGCCTTGGCCCTACTTAATGGGATTCCCTCCCTAAACCCCTCTGTGTCTCGACCTCTTTCTCCCTTCCTTTAAGGTGCTCTTTAAACCCTATCTCTTTGAGCAAGCTTTTGATCATCTATTCTGATCTCTCACTGTAGCTTGTGTCAAATTTTGATCTTGTGAAGCACCTTGGGATGTTGCTTTGTTAAAGATGCTGTATTAATGTAAATTGTTGGTGTAGTCTCATTTTTAAAAGCAATCCAACTTCAATTCCAACTTGAAATATAAACCAAAAGGTGTGCAGTCGCTCTTACGTTATCAGTAGTTGGAAATAAAAACAGGAAATGCAGAGTTCTCTTTTAAAAAAAATTAACATTCTATATAAATGGTGGTGGTTTAATATTCAGATAATTATTTTTATAGTTCTTTATTCTGTCAGAACTTTCAGCTGAGTTTTAAGTTGCATGTGTTTAATTCTTTACAAATGTTCAATGAAACTATTAAAAGTGAATGCATCCTGCTTTATATAAATGTCTGAAATCTTAGTATACTCCTTCACAGGTTTAATGTGAGTAGTTACAAGAGATTAGGCTAACTAAAAAAAAAAATGATTTTCTGCAATTTGTTTGCAAATATACATTTTAGAAAAAGTCAGGTGTAAATTGCGGTATTGGTGTCAAGTTATTATGGTTAGTAAATTATAGTGTGCCTGAAACTTCATACTTTTTCATCCCACCTGAAATCTTAAAGTGATCACTTTTAAAATAATGAGTAAACATGTAGGTAAAAATTGAAAAGTGTATCCACTGTGCGTGCAGTCTCTGTATGTGAGAAACGTGAGAAGGTGATGCAGATAGGCTTGGGAGTAGGCTTGTCTCGAGCATAAACGTGGGCCAAATAATCTTTCTGCACTGGATGTTCCAAGTAATTCCAGGTGAAAACAAGATTACAAGGTAATTGCAGCTGAGAAAGGCTACCTAGTCCATCTCATTTCACCCAATCAGACAGACTGTACAACTCCCCTCTCCCCATTGTAGCATCTAATTGATTCCTCAATGGTTCCAGTACTTTCTCCACTGCAACTCTCCATTCCTTTGTGTGAACAATTTCTCAACCTCACAAATTTCCCTTTTGCTAGTTTGAACTCCTTCTCTCACTGGTATTTTAGATTGCATTAATAATCCAAATTTACCTTTTTCATTCCCTTGACTGTTGTGTACTTCTATAAGTTCAGTTCACAGACACCTCCCTTTTCCAAGAAATCCAAGTTTGTGTTTTTTCCTTGTAACTCAAATCTTTTACAGTAGAGATCTGCGTCATGGTACTCCTCCACACTGCCTCTGGTACTTGACTGTCTTTGTTTCTTGGTGACCAGTGCTGATCCGGGTACTGAAGGTGCAGTCTGACCAGAGCACTGCTCAGTTTAATCATTGTTTCCTCTGATATGTTTTCTGCTGCTTTAGTTTTACTAGTCCTGTGATAATAGAACATGGCAGTCAATGTTCAATGATTTAAACTTTTATTTTTAGTGTTAACTTTTTTTTTACAGAACTTGCATTTGGAAAGCTCCTTTCACAACCGTCACTGCCAAGTTTTGGAAGTGTCAATATTATAATTTAGGGAAGCATGGCAGCCAATTTGTGCACAGCAATATCCTGTAAACCATGAGATAAATGACCAATGTAGTAATCAGTTCAGCCATGAACTTATTGAATGGCGGAGCAGGCTCGAAGGGCTGAGTGGCCTACTCCTAATTCGTATGTTCTTATGTTTGTTCATCTGTTTTGGTGATGTTGGTTGACGGATAGATTGTGTCTCGGACTCTAGGAGAGCTCACCTCTTCAAATAGTGGAATGGAATCTTTCATGCTCACTTGAGAGGGCAGACGAGGCCTCAGTTTTAATGTCTTTTCTGAAAGATGGCACCTCAGAGAATGCAGCACTCCTTCAGTACTGTACTGAAGTGCTCGAGTGGAGCTTGAAGCCGCAATCTTCTGAGGCCGAGTGCTACTAGTGACACGTAGGCACCAAACATTTTAAATGTTTTCACCCTCAAGATTATGACCAGCCTGAGTACCTGAGCTGATCTAATCAGAAATTATTTGGCAGTTTGCAGAGCTGAATTTAACAATTGGTATTAAAGAAACAAAAAGGAACCTGCTAGAGCTGTGGATTTGGGCTCTAGCCAAGATTGACAGGATACTAGATGTACATTCCAAAAAAGTGCAGTAAAGGAGCAAGAATGGTCAAATGCAAATCTGGGACACTGCATACAATTATCTTGTGACATAAATGCAGAAAATTAATGCAAATTGTTACGACCGAGGAGGGAGGAGTTCCGAAGAAGGGTCACTGACCCGAAACGTTAACTGCTTCTCTTTCCACAGATGCTGCCAGACCTGCTGAGTGATTCCAGCATTTCTTGTTTCTGTTTCAGATTTCCAGCATCCGCAGTATTTTGCTTTTATTTTAGGGAGGAGTGCACTGTTTATTCTAGTCCGACTTCTCCACAGGTCACAACATATATTTAAATTTTCCCACTTATTGATATGGTCAACTATATTTTCTATTCTTCCCAGAATAAAACACACCAGCCAGGTTTCTTTAATAAACAACAAAATGATCAGTTTATTATAAAATAAGTCTTAACCAATAATGAAGTAAAACATACACAAATTTAAATATTTAAAACCCCTTATTTATCATAGCCCTTTTCTGTCTCTTTGTCTGTCTGTCGCTCTCTCTCTTTCTCTCACACACACACACACTCTGGTTAGCTGGAAAAAAAGGGATTTTTGTTTAAACTGCAGAAATTTTTTTTTAAAAAACCACACTGGGCTGCATACTTCATATTTGAAGACAAAACAAGATATGGAAAGATGTCCTTTGTTTAGGTTTAGCTTCCCAAATGCGTGTTGGTGGCTGTCACTGGGAACTTCCTAGAACAATTCTTTCCAGGCGATGTTGAAGATCAGTTTGGGTAGCCTTTCCAAGAAATGCAGCTACAGAGGTGTCAGATTTTCCATATGGCAGAAATGCAGCAACAAGCTTTCAGTTCCCACACATTCGATGCGCAAGGTTTCTTCAAACATAGTTGGAAATAAGACACTAACACTGTATGCAGGATTTGTTTTCAAGAGGGAGCGCGGAGCTGGGTCGTCTTCTGGCAGGCAAAAACCCAACTGTCTGTTGTATCAGTTCAAACTGAAACTAAAAACAGTCTGGCCGTTAATTCTCCCTATTTCTATAAGTCTTGACCTGTCCTGTCACTTCTTTGGAAACATCTTCCCAAGTCAAAAACACCCCCTGCTGCCCACAGACAGGTGCCTTCCAGTAAGATCTGTTTACCAGCCAAATCCAGGAACCTTCTGGTGACATTTAGAAAAACCTACAAAGTTCAGCCTCTTCAAGATTTCCGATGAATCAGTGTCCATAATTCAACTATAAGTCCTTAAACACATTTTATGAAAGAGATAGAAGCAATCTCATTACAAAATAAATCATCCAATTTGACCTGGTGTGGATTTCACTGTGGAGGCCATCTAAATGGTAACCAGTAAGTTCAGGAATGCCCACGCAATCTACAACTCCAAAAGAGAGACTTTTGAGTTAAAACAGTCCATTGCAAAATGTAGGAAGAGGAAAAAGATCTGGCTTGATGGGGACAGACCTCATTCAGATTGATGAAGCCCAATCTTAATTCCTTACGTTGGATGTTGGCAGTCTTTCGTCCAGAAGGAAGCCATGCAGATATGCCTGTGAAAATATTTTGATCCAGTTGGTTCTTTGACCATGTTTGTGCAAGAACATTGATAAAGTGGCACAAGTATCAAGTAGATTCTGTGTATCCTGCAGGTGAAACAAGATAGGTCAGCTCATTTATATCTGAATTATTCACAGAATCCCAACTGCTGTAGTGTTAGTCTCTCACGAGAGTGCAACGTGAATAAGGGAGAGAACTAACCTCCATGGAATATGTTGCAAGCTTACCATTATCTAGCTCAAACTCAGAAAACTAGGTTGTCATTGGTGATCCAGAGAAACATTTGATCATACTAAGTATTATCATGGGGGCACAAGTACAGTTTGGAAGCAGTAGATTATGGTGTTGAAAACCAATGTGTAAGGGAAAATTGGGAAGAAACTTGGGGAGAGATCACTGACACCAGCCTCATCCATCCCAACAATTGAACAGTCCCGAGACTCTTATCTGCAGCGGAGCCTTTATGTAAGGCAATGAACTTGTGTTTGCTGGAAGTTAACTCTAAAGCTTAGCCTGACTGAGAGGATTAAATCTAAATTCTACATTGGAGATGACTGAAATTAGAGACAGTAAAGCCAAAATTGGAGGAGGCTCAGTCTACTGTGAAATTATATCACCTTGTTTGGTTTGGTATCCATTTTATTTTAGTTATGCCTTTTGGGTATTTTCTGTAGAAGGCAATATGAAAGTTCAAGTTGTAAGTTTTGAAGATGGTTTTAGGAGTGTAAAGCTTATGCTGCTAACATGGCTCTTAGCCTCTGTCACATTCCTGCTCGGAACGACACTTTGTAATTCTTAACCAGGAGAAAGTTAAACATTTACATGAAAGACTTCTTGATGTAGATGTCCTGTATTGTGTTTTAACCATTGCAAGACATTTGTTTTCTTTCGGAAGAGAAAGAAATTGTGGAGTAGGATGAAGTATATCCTGTGACTATGAGGCCTCGATAAAGATCAATCAGTGATGGTGAATGTGGGACAGGAAGAAGCCATTCAGCTACTTGAGCCTGATCCGCTATTCAATTAGATCATGACCGATCTGTATCTTAACTCCATTTGCCTGCCTTGGTTCAATACCCTTAGCCTATCAATTTCAGTTTTGGAATTTTCAACTGACCCCCGCCCTCAACAGAGTGTTCCAGATTTCCAGTACATTTTCTGCAAAGAAGTGCTCCTGACATCACCTTTGAATAGCCTAAGCCCTTGTGGATTTCCCCACCAGAGGAAATAGGGTATACTCTAGGAAATCCAAACCGACTCTATGCAACCTATCTTGTTGAATCTGCTGCAACCCCAATCTTTAGAATTCCTTCTGATGTCACTAAAATGCACCAGTTTCATATTTCAGAAGGTAAATGTCTTGAACAGCTTTCAGATACAGATTTCAAAGATAACTAATTTTGATAAAAGGCAAATTTGTAGCGCATGAAGGGTCAAATAATGTTCCACCCTGTGGAAATATACACCTGTTAGCAATTGCAGCCAGGTGAGAACAAAAGTCTATATTTAGAATTTTTACAACTTGCATTTATAAAGTATGATGCATTGCTGAAAAAAAGACATGCTCTCTTTTTTCGGCAATACTCAAGTTCTATACTACCAAATGACTAAAGTACAATTTCCAAATTTGCTTCATGAGTGCAATAAGACAAAATCTGACCGAACCATGTGAGACATTAGGACAAGGTAACCAAAGCTTGGCCAATGAGGTAGGTTTTAAGGAGTATCTTGAAGGAGATTGCAGTAGAGAGGCGGAGAGGATTGAGCAGGGAATTCTAGAGCTTAGGCCCTAGGTAGCACGGCTGCAAATAGTGGGATGATTAAAATTGGGACTGCACAAGAGTCTGGAATTGGAGTACAAAGATCTCCGAGGGCTATAGAGCTGGAGGAGGTTACAGAGATAGGGAGGGGTGAGACCATTTAAAAACAAGGATGAGAATCTTGAAATCATATAACCATTATTTAATATAGAGTAGAGACTTTTCCTGAATATGAACAGAATTCTGCAACTCAACTAATCCTAGTGCTTTGTGAAGTCTAACAAAACAGGATAATGATTATTTGATGAGTCACAACATGATGGGGAAAAACGCAGGCAACTCGACTGCACAAACCACAGCACAACAGATCTTCTGTTTTGAATGCATTTGGGATAGTGGAATAATGTGATATTACAAGTCATCAAATCTATACTGACCTAGTTTGACATAGCTTTCACCTGCAATGAAATATTTAAATGAGAAGCCAATATTTTCTAAGTATGAAAACAAATTAGATATGATTTTCAATGAATCCCAAATTTCTTTCAATTATAAAGAATTTCAAAAATGCTACAGCCGCTATTTCTGTTAATTTTAAGAAATAACATATATAAAACTGTTTCTTTCCCAGACACGGCAAACAAATGCTAAGTGGCAGGTAATTTATCTCAGCCTTCAACCTTTCAATCAAATTAATATGTTTTTTTAAGCTGGAATACTCTGGCTGTATTACAATTATTTGTGTGAGTTTATCACTTCTGTTGACTCACTCATTCATTACGGAAGAAACTCCGCATTCAATGCGATTTGTTAATTATTTCTTAGCTTTATCTCAGTTATAACAACACATTAAGCCTACTCTTCTCTGATTGTAATCTGAAATACCGGCTGATAAAGCAGGAATCATTTCAGATGAGATTGCCAAATTGGACTTTCATCATCCTTGCAAATGTATTAGTATATATTTCTTTTTAAATCGTATCTGCTGATAGGTTCAATATGCGGCAAACCTGTCTTTCAAATTGCTGTAATTTGTCTTGAACACATGAGTTCATATGTATATTTGCACAGCACATTGATAGATGCTAAAAGTGCTTGGATATGGATTGTGATTTTTTTTTTTTTGCTTTATTGCACACACATTTCCTGTGTACTTTGATGGTTTATGTTTAGATTTGTAGGCTAGAGATGACATTAGCTTGAATAAATCCATTATTCCCTTGAGTCCTGTTAACCTGATTTTTTTGTAATGGAAGCAGGGCCTTTAGATGTCACTTGGCAACATTGATTTTTGACCAGTCTTTATGAAGTTTGAAGCTGTAACTCACCCACCATTAGTACTAATATACAATGACATTTTCTTCTACATTTGTTTAACTTCATTAACCCAATATTTTCTCTGCGTAAGGAGTGCATTATTATCACTATATAGAAAAAAGTAACAACCTCCCTGACATCGGTACTGTTATTAATGAGCTGTTTTTTGCTCTGCTCTTTTAAACAGTAAATCTTTGCTATGTTTACAACCATTTTCGGTGTGTAAATTTTGGAAGCATCATTATAAAATGCTAACGATGGGCTACAGATTACAATATCACACAGTATAAGGAATATATTTATTTAAAAGAAACAGTATTCTACTAGTAAAACTATACTTTTCATTGTGTTTCCGTTGGCAATTTATTCCATACAGATCCTCATATCACTCTTTCCATGCTGAGAATTTTCGGTAAGTGGTGACACTGCATTACTTGTACTTTTGGTACCTTAAGTTCTTGTGAAGCCTGCCCTCGTGATGCCATTCTGAGTTAAACAGATGTTTTGTCATATTGAGGGAAGGAGAGAAGCCTGCTGAATAAAAGGTTTACATAGAAATTGTATCCTTTGTTATGTAACATTTCCACAACACTCGCAATCAAAATATGTCATGGTAAGTCTGGTGCTCAGTAAGTAGCTGAGATTTTATTATTTGAAATAGAAATGATACTTACATTTTGCAGCATTGTATGTTGGCTTTGTTGGCTTTAAGTCCCCTAAGTTTCTCCATTTTTCCTCTGCTGACATGAATTGCTTTAAGTTCCTCACTCTTAGTAGCTGCATGGTTACCCTTTATTTCTGGTATGTGATTTGTGAAGACAGGGACAAAATATTTTCTCAACATTTCGACCATTTCCTCACACCCCATGAAAATCTCTCCTATCTCAGCCTCTAAGGGACCAACATTTATTGTAGGAACACAGGAACAGGAGTAGGCCGTTCATCCTGTCGAGCCTGCTTCGCCATTCAATGAGATTATGGCTGATCATCTACCTCAATGCCACTTTCCTGCACTATCTCCATATCCCTTGATGTCATTAGTATCCAGATATCTATCAATTTCTGTCTTGAACATGCTCAATGATTGAGCCTCCACAGCCCTCTGGGGTAGAGAATTCCAAGCATTCACCACCCTCTGAGTGAAGAAATTCCTCTTCAACTCCGTCTTAAATGGCCTACCCCTTATTCTGAGACTATATCTCCTGGTTCTAGGCTCACCAGCCAGGGGAAACATCCTATCTACATCCGCCCTGTAAGCACTTTGTAAGTTTCAATGAGATCACCTCTCATTCTTCGAAACTCTAGAGAATACAGGCTCATAAGACAATCTCGCCATCCCAGAGATTAGTCTGGTGAACCTCGGTTGCACTCCCTCTATGGCAAGTATTTCCTTAGCTGCATTCCTTTTTAAAATTCTTACAATTTATTGTTATAGTCCTGGCTAGTTTACTCTCATTCTTTTCTTTTTGGTCACTCTTTGCTGGTTTCTAAAACTCTCCCAATCTTCTCACAACATAATAAGCCTCTTCTTTTAGTAAGCTTCTCTAGTAAGCTACAGATGGACCTTTCTCACTGAGTTTTTGTTTTGTAATGAAATTTATTTTTGTTCAACATTTTAAATTGTTTCTTTTAAATGTTTCCAATTGTCTATTTATCGCTGTACCTTTTAGTCTATTCATCCAAACTTAGCCAGCTCTCCCCTCATACATCTGTAATTAGCTTTCTTTTCATTTAAGATTCTTTTTTGGGACTGGAGTATGTCACTCTCCAAATTTAGTATGAAATTCAATTATATTATCTCTTTTTCCACAGAGGATTTTTAATATGTGATTACTAATTAACCCTGCCTCATTACACGATATTGCATCTAAAATAGCTTTATCCCTAGTTGGTTCCACAACATATTGTTCCAGGAAACTGTCGCGAAAGTATTCTACAAACTCATCTTCTAGACTACCTTTGTCAATTTAGTGTCTGAGGATGAAGCCCCAGAGGAAGAGCAGATCTAGGAGGAAGAAATAGTGTCACTTGATCTGACACTCTCAGCCATTAGTGCAGATACTGCACTGTGGGTATCTTAGTGTTAGCATAGAAGCAAGATCTGAACGTGATGAGTCACTGGGCACAAGAGGGCTGCAGCCAGGACAGGAAGAAAGGATAGTGCATGTGTCAGCTCCCTGGAAGATGAGGTCGTAGATGAGTTTTGCTGCATAGGACTCAAATGAGAACTTTGGGTCAGTGGACGAGTAACCCAGAGACCCAGGGTATTGCTCTGGGACATGGGTCTGAATGCCACCATGGCAGAAGGTGGAATTTGAATTCAATTAATAAATCTGGAATTAAACACTAGTCTAATGATGGTCATAGACCATTGCCGATTGTCGTAAAAACCCATCTGGTTCACTAATGTCCTTTAGGGAAGGAAATCTGCTGTCCTTACCTGGTCTGGCCTACATGTGACTCCAGACTCGCAGCAATGTGGTTGACTCTTAATATCTTCTGAGATGGCCTAACAAGCCACTCAGTCCCCAGCATCACAGGTGATAGACTTCAGCCAATCCGATTCACTCTGCGTGATATCAAGAAACGACTGAAGGCACTGGATACTGCAAAGGCTATAGGCCCTGACAACATTCCGGCAACAGTACTGAAGACCTGTGTTCCAGAACTAGCCGCGCCCCTAGCCAAGCTGTTCCAGTACAGCTACAACACTAGCCTCGACCCAGCAATGTGGAAAGTTGCCCAGGTATGTCCTGTACACAAAAAGCAGGACAAATCCAACCCGGCCAACTACAGCCTTATCAGTCTACTCTGGATCATCAGTAAAGTGATGGAAGGTGTAATTGACAGTGCTATCAAGCAGCACTTGCTTAGCAATAACCTATTCAAGAATGCTCAGTTTGGGTTCCGCCAAGGCCACTCACTCAGCTTTGGTTCAAACATGGACAAAAGAGCTGAACTCGTGAGGTGAGAGTGACTGCCCTTGACATCAAGGCAGTATTTGACCAAGTATGGCATCAAAGAGCCCTAGCAAAACCGGAGTCATTGGAAATCAAGGGGAAAATACTCTGTTGATTGGAGTCATACCTAGCCCAAAGGAAGATGGTTGTAGTTGTTGGAGGTCAATCATCACCTTACTTCAATCAGAAGGTCAGAGTTGAGGGTGTTCGATGATGATTGCATGATGTTCAGTACCATTTGCGACTCCTCAGATACTGAGGCAGTCTGTGTAGAAATGCAGCAAGACCTGGATGACATCCAGGCTTGGGCCGTTAAGTGGCAAGTAACATGCGCACCACACAAGTGCCATGAAATGACTATCTCAAGAGAGAATCTAGCCATCTCCTTTTGACATTCAATGGCATTATGATTGCTGAATCCCCCACTATCAAAATCCTGGGGGTTACCATTGACCAAAAACTGAACTGGAGTAGCCATATAAATACCATGGCTGCAAGAGCAGGTCAGAGGCTAGGAATCCTGCTGCGAGTAACTCACTTCCTGACTCCCCAAAGCCTGTTCACCATCTACAAGGCACATGTCAGGAGTGTGATGGAATACTCTCCACTTGCCTGGATGGGTGCAGCTCCAACAACACTCAAGAAGCTCAACACCATCCAGGACAAAGCAGCCACTTGATTGGCACCCCATCTACAAACATTCACTCCCTCCACCACCGACGCACAGAGGCAGCAGCAACGCACCAAAGCTGCTTAGACAGCACCTTCCAACCCAAGACCTCTACCAACTAGAAGGACAAGGGCAGCAGTTGCATGGGAACACCACCTGCAAGTTCCCCTCCAAGCCACACACCATCCTGACTTGGAACTATATTGCCGTTCCTTCACTGTCGCTGGGTCAAAATCATGAAACTTCCTTCCTAACACAACTGTGGGTGTACCTATCCCACATGGACTACAGCGGTTCAAGAAGGCAGTTCACCACCACCTTCTCAAGGGCAATTATGGATGGGCAATAAATGCTGTCCTAGCCAGCGATGCCCACATCCCATTAATGAATAAAAAAAAAAATAGGAAAAGGCTGATAGAGCATGCACATGGAAATGCTTGGTGCATTGTCAGGCCTGCCAGCCAGCCTGTTGTTGCAGTCAAGGAACATGGAGGTGTCTGGTTCCAACCTAGCACAGGGTTTTGCGAAAAGTTTGAAGCCCATCCCTTCCAGCATGGATGTGGTGGCCAACCCCGCTAGAGCACTTGTGGATCCAGTTGTGATACAGCATCTGATGGCCAATATCTCAGCTTCCATTGCCCAGGCAATGAAGCCACCGACATCTCAGTGCTGCAGTACTGACGTCATGTGATCCACGTGTGTTGTCATGCAAGCCAAGCTAGTTGCAACTCAGAGTCAGATTGCTGCCATCATGGCTGTCGATACCAGTTATCAAAGGGGCTTTCAGGGTCTCTCAGCAGTTCACTAATCTGTTTTCCAGCAGATTACTCGGATTACTGATGTCCCAACCCAGGGGAGTTGCAGTGGCTCCATGGAACATAAGCCTACTGTCCTCTCTCAGGGTGACAGTATTCAAGCCACACCATATTCACTCCTCCAGTACCTCTTCTGGTGTCTATCAGTCAGCCGAGACTGTTGTTGCCCAATACCGCTATGAGATGGTCCAGGACGTCCTGTTATGAAAGTGCTTCCGTATTTTAATATTTTTTCAGGACTCGTGGTTGAAGATTGTAGAGATGGATTCATCTGGAGGATTGAAGTGATTTCATAGATGCTGGACTTCTTTTTTCAAAAGGTCACTGGAAGGACTTGGGACTTGAGTTTTCTGTTTAAAAATGACACTTACTAGAAGTCACATGTCTTGGTGACCTGGGGGAGTTGTTTACATAGAAGTGACAAGTCAAGATTTATGGTGTTCAAGAGTTGGTTTCATTTTGAATACTGTTTTGAATCAGTTAGCCTGCTCAGAGAGAAGACCAGCTCAGCTTTTCTCCACTTCTCTGAGAAACCTTGAGAATCCTGTGTGAGCTGAAACCCCTGATGCCGCATTTCACCTGGAAAGCCTGCTAGATTAATTCTACCTGAAAAGAACTGCTCCAGAAAGATCCCAGTGACAGGCGTCTAAGTGTATTTGGGATGCCAGAATAAAGGGACAACTGAGATCATTCCATATCTTCTCCTTTTCCTTCAAGAATTAATAAGTATTTGGGCAAAATATTATTTTTTGTCTTTTTCTGTAATAAGATCTCTGCAGAGAAAAATTAATTTTTTTAAACCGTTGTGTGTGTGTATACTGGACTAAGGCAGAAGGGAACTTTGCTGTTTCAATGTGTTAATGCTTTGCATCTTTACCAAATACGTCTTGTTTTATAATAAATTGATAATTTTGTTGTTGAAGAAACCCGGTTGGTGGATTTTATTCTGGAATAAAAATAGAGTATATAATTGGCTGTATCGGTAACTGGGTAAACATTTAAATGAATGTTGTGATCTGTGGAGAAGTGGAGCTAGAGAAAGACCGTGCACCGCCTCGGCCGTATCAGTTCTCAAAGCCATCTGCTATCTCTCCCACTGAAAGTCAGCAGCCTTTCACCATCCCTGCTGCAGCCTTTGGAGTAACACTATGTAGGAGCACAGGCAAAGGCACTCAGGGAAAGCATAATGGTGAGCAATTGACTATTGTATGTATTATTGCAAGTGTTGTTGCATAAAGTTAGTTATGGAATTTTTTTTGTTGTTGCCTTTTTTTCCAGGATTTTGTCCAAAAGAGAATGCTGTCACAGTCCATAACAGAGGAATGGAAAGATGGGGAATGGTTGAGTAATGGTGATCTGGGAATATTTTCAGGGGAACTGGAGCCTGATGAGATAGTCGCGGCGAGCTTCAGGATACAAATGGTGTGCTTCATGACATTCTTAGTTGCAACATGGCTGTCATTTTTTTTTTAGCAAATCATGGTTCCTAGTGGAAATAATCTAATTTTTGAGTATTTTAAGGGAGTTAAAACAGAGTGAAAAAAACGAAGAGTGACATCACAGGAAAACCGTAAGTTCATTTGTTGGTAAGTAACTGCTAATTTGAATTATCTATTCTAAGTTGATTTCAGATTAAAGGTGAATAGGAGAAATATTTTACAGATTAAAAACTAAAGGCCAGTCGGAAATATAGAAACAAACTAAAATCTAATTAAATAAAATAGAGATGCAGGGCCAGGCGATGTGTTGTACCTGCATGATGTGGGAGCTGGTGGACCCATTGTGGTTCCTTGTGACCACATCTGTAGCAAGTGTCGGCTGCTCGAGGAACTCCGGCTCAGAGTTGATGAGCTGGAGTCTGAGCTTCAGACACTGCGAAACATCAGGGAGGGGGAGAGTTACTTGGACGCTGTGTTTCAGGAGACAATCACACCCCTTAGATTAACTACCTTGAATTCGGCCAGTGGTCAGGCACAGGAGGGTGTGACTATGAGTGAGGCAGGTAGAGGGATCCAGGAGGTAGTGTTGCAGGAGCCTCAGCCCTGGTCCTTGTCCAATGTGTTCGAGATCTTTGCTCCCTGTGTGGGCAAGAGCCGGGACTGTAGGGAGGATGAGCAAACTGACCATAGCACCATGGTACAGGGAGCCATTCAAGTGGGGGGAGAAAAGAGAAATGTAGTCGCAATTGGGGATAGTATAGTTAGGGGCATAGACACTGTTCTCTGTGGCCAGGATCGAGAGTCCCGAAGGCTGTGTTGCCTACCTGGTGCCAGGGTTCAGGATATCTCATCTGGGCTGCAGAGGAACTTGGAGTGGGAGGGGAAACGATATGTCGTGGTCCACATAGGTACCAACGATATAGGTAGAACGAGAATAGAGGTTCTGCTGAGGGAATATGAGCAGCTAGGGGCGAAATTAAAAAGCAGAACCAAAAAGGTGGTAATCTCTGGATTACTACCTGATCCCATGAGCTAATTGGCACAGGGTCAATAAGATTAAAGAGGTAAATGCATGGCTCAAAGATTGGTGTGGGAGAAATGGGTTTGAATTCATGGGACATTGGCATCAGTACTGGGGAAGGAGGGAGCTGTTTCAATGGGACGGGCTCCACCGGAATCGTGCTGGGACCAGAGTCCTGGCGAATCGCATAACTAGAGCTGTAGATAGGGCTTTAAACTAAATAGTGGGGGGGGAGGGTTCAGTTGCATGGAAAATTAGGAAGTCAAAGTTAAAGGAGAAGCTAGGAGTGTAGGTTAGTGATGAGGCTGATTGTTACCAAAAGGTAAAAGGTAGGGGCAGAACGTGTAAACATCATATTGCACCAAGGAATCGTACAAGAGTAGGGAAATTTGATAGTAGAACAAACTTAAAGGCTTTGTATCTGAATGCACGAAGCATTTGGAATAAAATTCATGAGTTAACAGCGCAAATAGACACGAATGGGTATGATTTAATGGTAATTACTGAGACGTGGTTGCAGGGAAACCAGGTTTGGGGATTGAATACCCAAGGGTACTCAGTATTTCAGAAGGATAGGTAGGAAGGAGAAGGAGATGTTGTAGCTTTGTTAGTAAAGGAAGAGATCAGTAGTGCTGTAGTGAGAAATGATATAGGCACTGGAGATCAAGACGTAGAATCAATCTGGGCAGAAATACGAAATAGCAAGGGAAAGAAGTCCCTGGTGGGTACCCAAACAATAGTTTCACAGTGGGGCACTATATGAACCAGGAAATACTGGGGCCTTGTAAGAAAGTTACGGAAATAATCATGGGTGATTTTAATATGAATATAGACTGGATTAATCAAATTGGCAAATCAAGCCTTGAGGGAGAGTTCATTGAATGTATTAGAGATTGTTTTTTGGAGCAATATGTTGTGGAACCAACCAGGGAGCAGGCTATTCTAGATTTGGTATTATGTAATGAGGTGGGGTTAATTGATCTCATAGTTAAGAATCCTAGGGAAGAGTGATCATAGCATGCTAGAATTTCAAATTCAGTTTAAGGGCGAGAAACTGGAGTCCCATACTAGCGTTCTGGAGTTAAACAAAGGTAATTACAAGAGCATGAGGGCAGATATGGCCCTAGTGGACTTGACAGGAAGACTAAAAGGTAGGACAGTTGATGAGCAGTGACAGATGTTTAAGGAGATATTCAATTCATCTCAACTAAAATATATTCCAGAGAGGAAGAAAGATTGTAAGAGGGGGAAAAAACATCCATGGCTAAGAAAGGAAGTTAAGGATAACATAGACAAAAACTAAGGCATACCATATTGCAAAGGCCAGTGGCAGACTGGAAGATTGGGAAACTTTTAAAGATCAACAAAGGATTACCAAAAAAAAAATAAAAAGCGCAAAGGTAAATTATGAAAGAAAACTAGTGCAAAATATCAAAACGGATAGCAAAAGCTTCTATAAGTATATAAAAGGGAAGAGAGTAGCTAAAGTGAATGTTGGTCTCTTGGAGGATGTGACTGGGGAGTTAATAGTGGGGAACACAGAAATGGCAGGGACACTAAATCAGTATTTTGCCTCAGTTTTCATGGAGGACACGAGTACCATCCCAATAGTAACAGACAATGCAGAGGTTATAGAAAGGGAGGAACTTACAACAATCATCATCACTAGGAAAAAAGTACTGAGCAAACTATTGGGATTGAAGGCAGACCAGTCCCCAGGGCCTGATGGCCTACATCCTAGGGTCTGAAAGGAAGTGGCAGCGGAGATAGTGGATCCATTGGTTATAATATTCCAAAATTCCCTGGATGCGGGAAAGGTTCCAGTGGATTGGAAAAATGCTGATATGTCCTTTTTCAAAAAGGGAGGGAGGCAGAAAGTAGGAAACTATAGACCAGTTAGTTTAACATCTGTCATTGGAAAATTGTTAGAATCCATTATAAAGGAAGTAATAACAGGACATTTAGAAAGTCAAAATGCAATCCATCAGAGTCAGCATGGTTTTATGAAGGGTAAATCGTGTTTGACTAATTTTCTAGAGTTTTTCAAAGCTGTAACAAGTAAAGTAGATAATGGGAATCCTGTAGGTGTAGTATATCTGGACTTCCAGAAGGCATTTGATAAGGTGCCGCACAAAAGGTTAATACACAAGGTAAGATCACATGGGGTTAGGGGCAATTTATTAGCTTGGATAGAGGATTGGCTAGCCAACAGAAAACAGAGAGTCGGGATAAATGGGTCCTTTTCTGGTTGGCAAGATGTAATTAGTGGGGTGCCACAGGGTTCAGTCCTCGGGCCTCAACTATTTACAATCTATATTAATGACTTGGCTGCAGGATTAGAAGGTACTATAGCCAAATTTGCAGATGACACTAAAATAGGTGGGATAATAAGTTGCAATAAAGAAATAACTAATTTACAAATGGATATGGATAGGTTATGTGAATGGGCCAAAATTTGACAGATGGAGTTTAATGTGGATAAGTGTGAGGTTATCCATTTTAGTTGGAAGAATAGAAAGACAAATTATTATCTAAATGGAGAGAAACTTCAGAGTGCTTTGTTGCAGAGGGATCTGGGTGTCCTCGTGCATGAATCGTAGAAAACGAGTATGCAGGTGCAGCAGGCCATAAGGAAGGCAAAATGAATTTTGGCATTTATTGCTAAAGGAATAGAGTATAAAAGTAGGGAAGTGTTGCTGCAACTGTACAAGGCATTAGTGAGACTGCACCTGGAGTATTGCGTACAGTTTTGGTCCCCCTACTTGAGGAGGGATGTAGTTGCATTGGAGGCAGTTCAGAGGAGGTTCACTAGATTGATTCCAGAGATGGGGGGGTTTGTCTTATAGAAGAGAGATTGAGCAGTTTAGGCCTTTACTCTCTAGAGTTTAGAAGAATGAGAGCAGATCTAATTGAGGTATATAAGATGATTAAGGAGATTGACAAATTAGACATAGGGAGGATGTTTCCTCTGGTGGGGCAATCTAGAATGAGAGGTCATAGTTTTAGGATAAGGGGTAGTAGATTTAAAACAGAGATGAGGAGAAATTACTTCTCTCAAAGGGTTGTGAGTCTGTGGAATTCACTACCTCAGAGTGCGGTGGATGCCGGGACATTGAGTAAATTTAAGGAGGAGATAGACAGAATTTTAATTAGTAATGGATTGAAGGGTTATGGAGAACAGGCAGGAAAAGTGGAGTTGAGGCTGAGATGAGATCAGCCATGATTGCATTGAATGGCGGAGCAGGCTCGAGGGGCTAAATTGCCTACTCCTGCTCCTAGTTCTTATGTTGTTCTTATATCGAACCTTGGTTAGACCACATTTAGAGTTCTGTGTGCAGTTCTGGTCACCATATTATAAAAAGGATATAGGGGCATTGGAGAGAGCGCAGAGACGATTTACAAGTATAATACCAGAAATGCGTTGATATACATATCAGGAAAGGATGAACAGGCTGGATCTCTTTTCTTTTGAAAAAATAAGTGTGAGGGGTGACCTGATAAAGGTCTTTAAAATTATGAAAGGTTTTGTTATAGTGGTTATGGAGTGAATGTTTCCACTTGTGGGGAAGAGTATAACTAGAGGCCATCAATATAAGATAGTCACCAAGACAACCCAGGACTACTTGTGTGCCAAACTGCATAAGGAGCATGCGATAGACAGAGCTAAGTGGACCCACAACCAACGAATCAGATCTAAGCTCTGGGTCCTGCCACATCCAGTCGTGAATGGTGGTGGACAATTAAACAACTAACTGGAGGTGGTGGCTCCACAAATATCCCCATCCTCAATGATGGGGGAGCCCACCATATCAGTGCATAAGATAAGGCTGAAGCATTTGCAACAATTTTCAACTAGAAGTGCCAAGTTGATGATCCATTTCGGCCTCTTCCTGAAATCCCCAGCATCGCAGATGTCAGTCTTCAGCCAATTCGATTCACTCTGCGTGATATCAAGCAACGACTGAAGGTTCTGTGTTGTGTATCCTATGTATGTGCTGGCCACATATGGTTGGGTGGTACAGGTCGGGCAGAAAGTCTGACGTCATGATCTGCCCACAGGGCCGGATCCGTCATACCCATTTATTTGTCACCTGGTTCCTGTAGCTCTGAAGCCGGTGGCATTACGGAGCTGAATTTTGTCATTTATGCTATTGGTTTCTCACTTTTGCACAGAAAGCATTATTTACAGGTAGCTAGGTCTGGACATTACAGAGTATGGCTGTATTAGTTTGTTTCCACACATTCCCCATCACTGTATTTGCTCAGGGATCGTATAGCAGGACAGTCGAAAGATATCTTCATTATTGCTGTTGATGCTGCTTCTCACTCTGTCCACAAGGAGGCCTGTGTGAGTTGAAAAATATTAACTGTCCATTTTATCCTGGTTCTCACAGACAACCTGATGGCTCCTGGTAAATCTGATTTTTAAGGAAATCAGATTCACAAATGTTGGAAAAGGCATGAGTTTGAATTTAGTATCCTACTCCTAGCTTGATCACTCCTGAACTGAATCCTCTGGTGTCCTAGCCAATAATTAACCCTTAACCAACATCATTAAAAACAGAACAGATTATACAATGCTGTTTGTGAGAGCTTGCTGTGCCCTAATTGGCTGCCACTTTTCAGACATTGCAGCAGTGTCTGCAGTTCAGAAGTACTTAATTGGCTGTAAAGTGCTTTGGGATGTCCCGGGGTTGTGAAAAGTGCTATAGAAATGCAAGTCCTTTCTATGTTTACTCAGGAGTTCAACCATGATGAAGCTAAGGGGCTTGCCATGTAGTTTTTTGTATAATTGAACATTACATGGAGTACTAATTGAATATCTGAATACAGGAAGAATGTGCAGGTTGTCAGGGAGAAGGCGGGGGAGTGGCACTTAGTAAATTGCTCCTTTAGAGTGCCAGCACAGGCACGATGGCCGAATGGCCTCCTTCTGTGCTGTAGCAATTCTGTGATCTGGTGATTAAATGCATGAACGCCAAATATACCTAGCTGATTATTCTTTTGCTAAATTTCTTAATGGATTGAATCCATTTGTCAATAAAATTTTGCATAGTTGTGTAATAACGTTAATTAAATGCAGGATAAAAATAACAACACAAATCAAAAATGGACCTGCAGCTAACAGACAAAAAACAATACTAAGAGTTAACCTAGCAATAAACAAAACTTAGTGCTATTCCATTCTGAAGGAGCCTTGGTAACTAGAATTGGCTGCTGAAAAGGTTAACAATGTGCAAGCTAATGTGTTCAGGTCATACTGACTGATGTGCAGCTTGTTAGTATTCAAATTTCCCCAGGCAGCTTTACATGCATCAGCTGTCAAACTCCTAAGCAAAGATTTCATTTACAGTTTAGGTGTGCTGTTATTAAGAGCTAACAGCAGTTTTTGAAGAACAAGCTGATTAGATGTGTGTATAATATTGTACTCTGTCTGTACCAGTTACTTGTCAAAACAATGATTTGATTAATTAACCGTATTAATTTTGTTCACAAAAATGTACTACAGACAATTTTCAACATTTCTTCTTAGTAAGCTAATCATATTTGACTTGAAATACACACACCACATTACAGGGAGCAAGGAAATAATGACTATTATTGTACATGAAGACTGGTTATGATTATATAAATGATTTGAACTTGTTCGACTGATCAGGGCTTTTTAAAAATTCATTCTTGAGTTGTGGGCATAGCTGGAAAGACCGTTATTTATTGCCTATCCCTAGTTATCCTGGGAATCATAAAACGGTTACAGCATAGAAATAGGCCATTCGGCCCACTTTGTCCATCCCAACTCTCTGCAAAAGCAACTCGGCTAGTCCCACTCCCCCGAGAAGGTAATGATCCAAACTGAGTGACTTTCTAGGCTTCAGAGGGCAGTTAAAAGTCAACCACATTGCTGTGGGTCTGGAGTCGCATATCGGCCAGACAGAGTAAGGACAGCAGATTTCCTTCCCTAAAGGACATGAGTGAACCAATTGGGTTCTTATGACAATTCTTGGACACTTTTTGATCACTGATACTCGTTTTTATTATTTGCAGATTTTTAAAACTGAATTCAAATTTCCAAACTGAGATTTTAGCTCACATTCTCTGGGATTATTAGTCCAGGCCTCAGAGTTACTAACTCAGAAATATAAACACTGCGTTACCCATGTTAAGCGTATACACATAATCTTACATCTGACAATGTAAAAAAATAAAACATTGCTTGAACAAACAGTGGGACATAACACGTAGAAGAGAAAGTATGTCCCTTTTTTTGGAGTTATACTAGCAGCTGTAAATTATTACTTGGCAGTGCTACTTTCAATGTGGAAGTTTATTATTTTGATGGGTTAAAAGCCAAGTATTCATTGGGGAGAGTTTGTGATGTAAAGCAGTTAATGAGGTGCTAACTGAAAAAAGAGCTCACAGCGTGACTGTGATTAACACTTAGACGCTCAGGATGCTCGAGTGTTAATCTTCACAAAAATGATGACGACAGGCACCTCACTTCAAACACCAGTGTTGACAAGGCAAGAATCCACTTACTTAAAGCCTAGTAGAATATAAACACTCCAGCTCTGTAAGACAAAATGATTGATTTAAAAATAAATGGTTGCTTTTCAGATTTTATTTTGCTTTTTTTGTGATAAAATGATCTAATCATTTCCGTTCAGCATATTGATAAATCATAACAAGAAAGTGGGTTGATATAGCTGCACTGTTGAAAGTAAAAATTGCTGAGGAAAAGGGACCTTTGTTCACCAATGCAACTTTAAATGGTGAATTACACCAGCCGTTGGCTAAGACAACATGCAATGCTACTTCATGATCAGCTTGCCAAAAGTGGATTTAGGAATGTATTTGGGATCACTTCTTTTACCCGGTCCCATTCTCAGAGAAGACTAGACCCCCATTTTGATCTAGAATTTGATAAAAGTCTATAAAAAAAAAATCCAGAAAAGAGATAAAGAAAACGTCAAATGTAACATCAACGCAAGCTCGAGGAACAGCACCTCATTTTCCGATTAGGCCTTCTGGACTCAAAATTGAGTTCAATAATTTCAGACCATGAACCCCATTATTTTTTGTTTATTTTTTATATATATATTCCTTTTTTATTTTATTTATTTTTTGACCCTGTGCTAGTCTTCAACTTATTTTTCAGGTTTTTGCTTTTGTACAGGGCTGTTCATTATTCTGCCATTAGTACTCTCTCTGCACTCATGCTTTGTTTTTCGCTACAACTATTTAGCACTCCATTTGCATTCTGTTCCATGACATCTCTGCCATTTAATCTCTTCCCCCCCCCAATCCTATCAGAGTCCTTCCTTCTTGTTCTACTCGCCAACCCCCCCAACTTGCTCAAAGACCGTTATATTTCTAACTTTTGCCAGTTCTGATGAAGCGTCACAAACCTGAAGTGTTTCTCTCTCCACAGATGCTGCCAGACCTGCTGAGTATTTCCAGCACTTTCTGTTCTCATTTCAGAGTTCCAGGAACCATAGTATTTTGCTCTTATTCAAATGTACTAAGTGTGTTACTGTAGTTTTGTACAATTTTCAAATATTTCTTTGTAGTTTTGGATGGTTTGAGTATCTTTGCTTGTGCAAGAGTTGACAGTATTCCATCTGTTACACTCTGAAATTGAATGAATGAAGGTTGACAACATAGCACAATTAACCCTTTAAAATATTAGAGTTTTACAGATTAATCATTAAATGTTATGAATGAAAGAATGGGCTTCCAAGTATATCTTTCATTTGACTTCAGAATGTGTAATATCTTTCAAGATATTGTATCAAGTAATGCACTACCTGAAAGGGCGGTGAAAGCGGACTCGATGGTAATGTTCAAAAGGGAATTGGATAAACTCTTGAAGGGGAAACATTTGCAGGGCTATGGGGAAAGAGCAAGGGAGATTGGACTAATTTGATGGCTCTTTCAGCAAACCACTGCAAGCCCAATGGGCCAGATGGCCTCCTGCTGTGTGGTAAGATTCTATGTAATAAAGCACAGCCTTTAGAATCTGCAAAGTTCTTGAATATTCAAAGGGTTAAAGTACCTGGCTGCTGACTAAGACCTGAAGTATGGATGTTTGATCTTTAAGCTGAAATATGACAATTTGTTGCAGATTCTCCTAATTGTAATAAATCAACTTAAACATTGCAGAGTAGGTTGCTTTTCTGATTGTCAATATTAATTTTACATTCTGTTCAGACAAAACAAATACAGATTGTTTGTTCATTTGTCCAGCAGCCTTTGACTTCAGCTATTTCTGAAATTGATGATACGGTGAAAGAAATAAGTATTTATCTAGCTTTAATCCAGGTCACCATGGTGTTCTACAAATTGCTGCAATTATGTTCACCACATAAGTTGCCGCTGGCAACAGCAAAAACTAATAATATTGGTTTGAACTGAGGGTCAACACATTGAATAGTGATAGTCTCTATTAACCAGAAGATGTGCAGGATGGAAATGTTTTGCTGTCATTCGGTGAAAGGCCTGAATTTATATAGAGAACTGCATTTAGTGATTGTTAATGTGGGAAAGGATATATATATGGTTGGGTATTTTTTATGTGTATATCAGGTATTTTTCTGATCCCAGCTGTGGTTCAGTGGCAGCACTTTCACCTCTCCATCACCAGGTTGTGGCTTCAAGTTCCATTCTGGAGACCTGAGCGCAACAATCTCAGCTGATGCTCCAGTGCAGTACTGATGGAGTGCTGCACTGTCGAAGGTGCTGCCTTTTGGATGAGATGTTAAACCAAGATGCTGTCTGTTCTCTCAGATGGATCCCATTTTTGCTATCTTGAAGATGATCAGGGGAGCTATCCCCAGTGTCCTGGTTAATATTTGTCCCTCAAACATTACCTAGTTCATTTTTTTTTTGTTGCACAGGGCTCCAGCTGTTCGAACATCTACTTGCCAAAAGCAAAGAAAACTTTTAGTCTTTAAAATGCCGAGTGGATTCTTCTAATTAGTCTCAATGTTATGGTATAAAATAGATTTTAAAGAGTTAAAACAGTCCAGACAGGATCAATATGCCAACGTTTTTTTTTTAAAAAGCCCAATAAAGTGAAAAACAATGGTGCTCAGTCACACTGAGTTCTTGGGAAAAGCTATTAGGGGAATATTGCATTGCTTGTCTGCTACTGATTGTCTGAACATTGCTAACAGAAAAAGGTCTGAAGAGACTACAAGAGTCTTAAACAAACTCTGGTAACTTTAGGCCTTATGCATTCCCCAGCGCCTAGCAACAAAAGCAAATAATTTCTTATTTACTGAGCTTTTCAACACTTTCTTCTCTTATTAAAGTTCTTTCTGAAAGAATTGACCTTTGAAACCAATCCTGAGATCTTTTCCGTAACTCAGTCCCTGTGAACCGACTACAAAAATTAACTGTTCAACTTCAGAATAACCCTGATCTAAATTTAATAACAATTTGATTTAGCTGCCAGCACTGAATGCTGGACAAAGAACGGTAAAATCCAAAAGAATGATTTCATCGATGATAAGTAACAGTCTAATAGCTAGCAGCAGCGTGTACTGTCCCCAAATTAATTTAGACGTATCTAATGTTCTAGTTGGAAGAGTATGTCAATGGAACAAAGATGTATCTCAAGAGTCAAAGTGATGTTTCTCCCACTTGTAAAGAAAATGCTGCAATTCACCATCATTAGTGAGATATCTGCTGTAATAGTCGATTTCATTAAAAATATGGAGAGTATTATAGGGTTACAACATAGTTCTTTAAAAAAAAAAATTAATGCTCTTGGAGTGTTAAATGTGGCCCAGTCGGTAGTACTCTAGCCTTTGTGTTACAAGGTCCTGGGTTCAAGTCCCACTCTATGACTTGAGCACAAAAATGTAGAGTAACACTCCAGTGCTGTACTGTCAAAGGTGCTGTTTTTCAGGTGAGATGTTAAAACTGAGGCCCTGCTTGCCCTTGCAGTGGATGTAAAAGATCACATGGCACTATTTTGAAGAGCAGGGGAGTTCGCCTCCGTGTCCTGGCCAATATTTATCCCTCAATCAACATCATAAAAACAAATTATCTGGTCATTATCACATTGCTATTTGTGGGAGCTTGCTGTGCCCAAATTGGCTGCTGTGTTACAACAGTAACTACATTTCAAAAATACTTAATTGGCTTCAAAGCACTTTGAGACATCCAGTGGTCATGAAAAATGCTAGATAAATGCAAGTCTTTCTTTACTTTCAAACATCTTAACAAATAAGGGTAGAACAGAGTTAACTATGAACAGTGTTATGCACAGGTGGGTGATGGCGTGGCTGGTTTCCACTGTTCACCTTCCAGCTGACCACAGACAATGTTTTTGTGTTACCGAGTTTCAACCCCTGTTTTTTACTTGCCAAATAAAGAGACAGTGACAGGTTTTCTTGTAGGTTTGAAACTGAAGATTAACTATTTATTAAACAATATTCATTCCCCAAAATGTTCACAACTCCACTCATGCATGCATTCACTCTCACATGCGTTCTCAAGAGAAGATAGAAGATAAATGGTAAGAGTTCAGGGAAAACCTGTGGGATCCTCTCGCAAGGTGAATTTTACAGTTGCAGGCCTGGTTGCTGGTTGAGTAATTTACTGGAATGAGAACAGAAAGTGCTGGAAATACTCCAGTTTGGCAGCAACTGTGTAGAGAGAAACAGAGATAACGTTTCAGGACTGTGACCCTTCATCAGAACTGGCAAAAGCTAGAAATGTAAAAGGCTTTGAGCAAGTGAAAGGGAAGAGGGGGAAGAAGAACAAGAAGGAAAGACTGTGATAGGATGGAGGGAGGGGACGGGGTGGGGGAGATTAAATGACAGAGATGTCATGGAACGGAATGCAAATGGAGTGATAAATAGTTGTAGCGAAAGACAAAACATGAGTCCAGAGAGAGTGCTAATGGCAGAATAACAACTCTGTATGAAAGCAAAAACATGAAAAATAAGTTTAAGACTAGTACATGGTTAAAAAAAATGATTAAAAAGGATAATATATATAATAAATAAACAAAAAATAATGGGGCACATGGTCTGAAATTATTGAACTCAATATTGAGTCTAGAGGATTAGAGTGCCTAATCACTGGGCTGTTGCTGTCCTCTGGCAGTCCACTTTGGGTTGAAGATGGTGCTGATGACTTAGCTCAATTATCACAGGTAGAAGAGTAGTTTTTACGAAGGCACTCTCTTGTCTCTGCTGTTGCTAGCTTCCAACTTGTGTCAGCAGGGTTCAACTGTATTGGCTGAAACTGATATCTCCCTCTCGCAGCCTTGCTGGAATTCAAGATGACTTTAGGTGTTTACCGTATGGATGAGGAGAGACCAGCCTAATCTTGATGTCTGAGTTCTATACTGGCAAGACCCCCTTTATTCCTCAAAATGATTACCTTTGAAGGGGAACTTGCATGTGTTAGTTATGTCCATGTGACTTTGGAGTTCAGTTCTAACTGGGCTGCACAATGGCCTTTTGATGGTCCTATTTTGAGGTTATGAGGGCTGTTCACACTCCATTGTAGTGAAGGTTAGTTGGACGTTAGGTTAGTTGGAGGCGAGAAGTCTGGGGAAGGCCTTTCTCTTAGTTGGTTGAGTATAGCTTAAATCCATGTGCGATTATCTGTCTTATTTCCATGCAGACTGGGGTGATAGGTTTTCAGTCTTAGTAGGCAATGGATGTGGATTACTGTGCAGGAGGTGGTTTGAGTCATGACTTGTCCTCCATTTTGTTGACAGCCAATGTCCCAATCTTTTGAAATTGTTCTAAGTTTTATAACTTTTCAGTTTGTTTTTGTATTTTCATCACAACGTTTCTCGTGAGTGTCAGAACAGAATTACAGATTAATTTTTATTCATTGAAATAATAAGTTTCTTTAAAAAAAGAATTGAAGATATATATTTTTACAGGAAGATTTAGTGGAAATGAAAGTTAAAAATCAATGAATCAATTCATGTTGTAGTTTCATTGATGTAGAACAGAAGCGTTATTACTGTCTGAGAAACTTGTACCCAGTAAACCAGTCGTCTACTGTCATGGGGTGGTGGAATGTAGGATTGACTCAGTCATTTTCTCATTGAGTTTTTGATCTCTGGTGGCTGTTTGGGAGACTGAAAGAGTGCAGAAAAAATGGATAAATGAGTCAATCTGTCAATCGTACACATTTCAAAGGTGTCATTTGAAGAGGGTCATTGGTAGAAACGTAGGAGCAGGCCGTTTGTCTGGTATTGTGTTTGAGAAATGGAATGTTACATAAGAAAAGGCCAGCATAAATAACGTAGAAAAGTGAAAGGATTTTAAAGGGAATATTTAAGGGGATTGGCACAAGAGCGAGGGGCGACATGAGGCTTTTCTTTTATGCAATGTACTACTATGGTCTGAAAGGGCAGTGGAAGTAGATTCAATTGTAACTTTCAAAAAGGAATTGGCTAAATACCTGAAGGGTAAAAAATCACAGGCTATGGGAAAAGATAAGGAGGGTGGGACCAATTGGAAAGCTTTTTCAAAGGCAGCACAGCCATGATAGGCCGTGCTGTATCTATGATGCTGTAATAGTTTGTTGGGAATTTAGAACTCCATAATAGTTATTACGGCACAGAAGGAGGCCATTCAGCCTATCAAGTCCATGCTGGCTCTCTGGAGAGCAATTCAGTCAGCTCCATTCCCTCGCTCTATCCTCGTAGCACTACGTTTATTTCCTCCATCTAATGGGAACAGCTTTTCTTTCTCTACCTTAGCTATAACTTAGCTTGAAATAACTAAGTCTGCCATAATCTTGTACACCTCTATCAAATCTCACTTCAATCTCCTTTGCTCCAAGGAGAACAGCCCCAGTTTCTTTAACCTAACCTTGTAACTAAAATCCCCCATCCCTGGAACCATTCTGGTAAATTTCCTCTGCTCCCTCTCAAGGACCCTCACATCCTTCCTAAAATGTGGTGACCAGAACTAGATGCAATACTCTAGCTGTGGCCTAACAAGAGCTTTTTAAAGGTTCAGCACAACTTCCCTGCTTTTGTACTCAATACCTCAATTTTTGAAGCCCAAGATCCCATATGCTTTGCTAATTATCCTCTCAGTATATATGTTCAGCCACCCTCAAAGATCTATGTACATGAACCTTCTAGTCCCTCTGTCCCTGTATATGCTTTTGAACGGTCCTGTTTCCATTAATCTGTACTTTTGAGACTATACTAGAGAAGAACACAAATGAAAGGAATCTAGATAATAGAAATATTGTTTAAATAAAGTGGAAAAGGAAAATACATTTATGGAGAACAGTTAAGTATTTAAAGTGCTCTAGAGAGCCTAGAATTAGTACAAATAAGTTGCCAATCTTTTAATAATCATTGAGACAGGGTACAAAACAATCTAAAGTACATCAATGAGGGAAATTTCTACGTAGCTTTAAATAACTAAGCCCCAGGACATGGGGGGTGTTCGGTATTGAATGAATTTATAACATAATATCAAGGGCTGGAATTTCACAAGGAGGCAGTGGCCCGCCCACTGGCTTGCACTTTTCCCATAATCCTGTAATTATTTTTCCCTTTAAGTCTTTATCCAATTCTCTTTTGAAAGTTACTGTTGAACAGGGGCGGCACAGTGGTTAGCACCGCAGCCTCACAGCTCCAGCGACCCGGGTTCAATTCTGGGTACTGCCTGTGTGGAGTTTGCAAGTTCTCCTTGTGTCTGCGTGGGTTTCCTCCGGGTGCTCCGGTTTCCTCCCACATGCCAAAGACTTGCTGGTTGATAGGTTAATTGGCCATTGTAAATTGCCCCTAGTATAGGTAGGTGGTAGGGAAATATAGGGACAGGTGGGGATGTGGTAGGAATATGGAATTAGTGTAGGATTAGTATAAATGGGTGGTTGATGGTCGGCACAGACTCAGTGGGCCGAAGGGCCTGTTTCAGTGCTGTATCTCTAAACTAAACTAAACTAAACCTGCTTCCACTGCCCTTTCAGGCAGTGCATTGCGGAGCACAACTCATTGTGTAAAAAAATTAAATCTGTGTCCTATCATTCTGACAGTAGAAACAATTACTTACTACCTACTCTTTCAAAACCCCTCATAATTTTGAACACCTCTATTAAATCTCCCCTTACGCCTTTGTCTGCTCTAAGGAGAACAACCCCTGCTTTTCGAGTCCCTCCATGTAAATGAAGTCCATCATTCCTGGCACCATTCTGGTAAATCTCCTCTGCATGGCAATGCAAGGCATTGACATCTCCAGATTTGGGAGAATAAATTATTGGGTAAGGATATAATTGCAGAGAACCAGCTGTGTCACAAAGGGCCAAACAGCCTTTGTTGGTGCTGCAATGTGATTAATCATGCGGAGAGATCCCTGCTAACCAGGGCTTGTGGGTCCCAACTTTATGAAGACATTGAAGCTAAATTAAGCATATGAGAGGATGTTTGGGTGGGAGTTTCCATCTGAAGAAAAGGCAGACAAACAAGCAAGACCCTTCATGGTGGACCCCACAGCGATAATTTTACTGGCCCTCACCCTGGGTGACCTGATGGAGGTCTTCAAGATTACAGAAGAGTTTGATAGAGTGGACGCTGAGAAGATATTTCCACTTGTGGGTGAGATCAGAACTTGGGGCCATAAATATAAGATAGTCAGTAATAAATCCAACTGGGAATTTAGGAGAAACTTCTTTACCTAGAGAGTGGTTAGAATATGGAACTCACTACCACACGGAAGGGGAAGCTAGATAATCGCATGAGGGAGAAAGGAACAGAAGGGGTGAGATAAATAGGGGTAGGAGGAGGCTTGTGTGGAACAAAAACACTGCCTTAGACCTGTTGGGCCAAAGGGCCCATTTCTGTGATGTAAATACTTTGTAATATTTATAGTACTTTGTAACTCACCTTCCACTTGAATTTTCTCCCCCTTTGAATTTGAAGATTTCACTGACAGCCATGAGAACAATTTTGAATCATCATGGACAGTGCAAAATAAATTTGTCTGATTTATGTGGGTAACCATAGTGTGGGTGCCATTATAACTTGAACTCATCCAAATCTCTGCTCCCCCGTCCCGACTTGGCCCATTCCCTTATCCCTGTGCTCACTGACCTACATTGGCTCCCGGTTAGACAACGCCATGATTTTAAAATTCTTACCCTTGTTTTCAAATTCCTCCTTGGCTTCACCCTTCCCCATCTCTGTAATCTCCTCCAGCCACACATCCCTCTGGGGTATTTATGCTCTTCGAATTCTGCCTTCTTGTGTATCCCCCATTTTAATTGCTCCACCATTAGAGGCTATGCCTTCAGCTGCCTGGGCCCTAAGCTCTGGATTCCCTCCTTAAATCTCTCCACTTCTCTACCTCTCTTTCTCCCTGTAAGACACTCCTTAAAATTTACCTCTTTAACCAAGCTTTTCACCACCTGTCTTAATGTCTCCTTATGTGGCTTGGCATCATATCTTGTTTTATATTGCCCCTATGAAGCGCCTTGGGATGCTTTATTTCTTTAAAGATGCTATATAAATCCAACTTGTTGTTGTAAAGAGCAGTAGCCTTTATGTTTGGTAAGTCCAGGCACTAAATAATGTATAGATTCATGAAATTGGACACAGGTTTCTCAAAGTTCCCACTACTTTTATTGCAAGAGTAAGGTTATGACATGTAAATCAATCATATTGTTTTGTGTCTGGCACATGTCCATTATGCTTCAGGGCACAAAAATATTTGGAAAAAAGGAAATTTTATTCTGATTTCTTCTGCTGTGGGACCAATCTGCTACCAAGAGGCAAGCCCTGTAAATAGTTACCTCTGCACTGTATGTAATTGTTAAGTGTTAATAAACCTGTTTGAGATCTTCAATCAACTGAACTCTATGCATCTCATTTATATTGCATCAGACAACATAAACTTCTCATTGCACTAATATTCCTCCGTAATAATTTACCTCAGGATTTACAGCTACTAAACGTAAAGGAAAAAGACAGCTTATACATGCTCCATCTTAGCAGCAGAAAAATGCCATGAAGCATTTCTGTTGCATTTTTACAGGGCTATGGGGAAAGAGCAGGGGATTGGGACTATTTGGACTAATTGGATCACTCTTTCAAAGAGTCAGCACTGGCATGATGGGTCGAATGGCCTTCATCCGCGTTGCAACTCTCTATGGTTTTATAACTTTTGATTTACCAAAAACATTTTCACAGGAGATCCAAAAATACAGAAATATAATAAGGATATATCAAGATCATTTCCAATGTTGATTTTTTTGTTTTACAAATTGCCATAAGCTTGGACAGCTGCACTTAAGTTTTATGCAGCCATGCAGTCAGTGTGAAAAGCTGATTGTAGAAGAAAAACTTCCACTTATAAAAAGTGGGAGACTGCATGTTAATTTGTTGCAAAGATAACAAGCAATTTTACTTTGCAACAAGAGAATCTGGGGATAATTAAGAACCTTTCAGATGGAAACTAGTACATTCATGTTAGCATTAAGCCAGCCCACTTATTCACTAATTGGTCTTTAAACTGTTCACTTTTGGAATAAAACTCTTTTCATAATCTTGCTCAAGTGCATTTCGCAAAATCACAGCTCTCTGAGCAAAGATAATTAAAATCAAGCCCTTTTCAAAGACAAGTGACATTGTAGTGCGTATAATTGAAATTAATGTAATAGTGTGGATAAATGTCATCATGCAGCAGGCACTTGTAATTTTTGCTGGTCAGATAGGAACTGCACAATAAAAAGTACAATTGTGACATCAAGTAACTGCTTAAGCTGTGACTATTACAGCTGTTTGCTGATACAGATTTTCAGTATTCTGGCTTTTATAATACTGTCATGAACAGTTTAATCACACTAATATAACAACCTCTACCTCACCATGCCACTGTGAACAGGTGTTTAGCCGATTGCAATGGCGAGAGCCAACAGAGGCAGTTCTAACACTTTCCACGATGAGGAAATGTCAGAAATGCTTTCAAGCCATTTTGAAATGCAAGTGGGGAAGGGACTTTTGTTGGACCCAGCATTGATCTGTTTTTTATATCTTTGCTGCTTCTGGATTCAAATTTTAAACACCGCCAAAATCTACTCAACCACCTTAAAATTGAAATGTATTTTTTCCCCGTTTACATTCAAGTCTTCAGGATCTAACCACACAGCAGACTTTCTGAACAAAGAAATAAAAATTGTGTCTGGGAGACATGTGCTACATATATCCAGGACAGAAGGCCATTTGGCCGATCAAGTCACTGCTGGCTCTTTGAACGAGCCACGATTTCAGTTAGAATTTGCAGAGCAGAACTATTGATTGAAGATCACTGCAATATTTAGATTTATGGTTCCCTTTCAAAATGATATGATTTCATTCCTATTATTTCATGGGAATATCACTGTGCAATATAAATGGATTAATGGGTTATGACTCTTGTAAATGATTAATGTAAATTGCCTTGGAGGCTTAAATATATATTGGAAGAAAGTATATTTTCATGCTGTTTATTTATTCCTAACCTGGGCCTAGGAATTAACAGTTGCCTTCCAATCTATAAACTTCTTTCACCAACAACAACTAAACTCAGAATGACCTCAGGGAATGTTCACTTATGGACAGCATAGAATCATACAATGGTTACAGCACAGAAGGAGGCAATTCAGCCTGTTGTCTCCATGCTGGCTCTCTGCAAGAGCATTTCAGCTAGTTCCACTACCCAGCCCTTTCCCCGTAACTCTGCAAAGGTTTTTCTCTCCAGGTGTTTATCCAATTCCCTTTTGAAAGCCTCAATTGAATCTGCCTGCAGCACACTCTCAGGCAGTGCATTCCAGATCCTGACCAATCACTGGGTAAAAATTATTTTCCTCATGTCGCCATTGGTTCTTTCACCTTATATCGACATCCTCTGGTTGTCACCCCTTCTGCCAATGAGAAGAGTTTCTGTCTCGCTACTCTGTCCAAACCCCTGATGATTTTAAACACCTCTATCAAATCTCCTCTCAACATTCTCTTCTGTATGGAGAACAACCCCCAACTTCTCCAATTTATCCATGTAACTGAGTCCCTCACCACTGGAAACATTCTTGTAAATCTTTCACATCCTTCCAAAAGTGCGATGCCCAGAATTGGACACAATACTCCAGTTGCGGCCCAACCAGTGTTTTATAAAGGTTCACCATAACTTCCTTGCTTTTGTACTCTATGCCTTTATTTGTAAAGACCATGATCATATATGCCTTATGATTGAGGTATACAAAATTATGAGAGGCACTGATAGGATAGATAGGAAGAAACTTTTTCCTTAGCAGAGAGGTCAATAACTAGGGGCATAGATTTAAGGTAAGGGGCAGAAGGTTTAGAGGGGAGTTGAGGAGAAATTTTTTCACCCAGAGGGTGGTTGGAATCTGGAACACACTGCCTGAAGAGGTGGTAGCGGCAGGAACACTCATGACATTCAAGAAGTATTTAGATGAACACTTGAAACGCCATAACATACAAGGCTACGGGTCAAGTGCAGGGAAAGGGGATTAGTTGGGACAGGTGCTTGATGGTCGGCGCAGTGCTGTAAAACTCTATGACTTTCTCAACCTGCCCTGCCACCTTCAACGATTTGTGCACATATATCCCAAGGTCTCTCTGCTCCTGCAATCCCTTTAGAATTGCACCCTTTCTTTTATATTACTTCTCCTCATTCTTCTGACCAAAATGTATTACATTGCACTTCTCTGCATAAGTTTCATCTGTCACACGTCTTCCCATTCAACCAGCCTGTCTATGTCCTCTTGAAGTCGATCACTATCCTCCTCAAGGTGCAACACTGCAACTTTGCGACTTTTGAGGAACCGGACAACTTAAACGCAGTTTGGTTTTTGCAGGAAAATAAGGCAATGTGCAGCAAAATAGTGGTTTCAGAGCAGATCAATGGCTGTGGCTTGGCTGGCAGCACTCTTGCCTTTGAATCAGATAGTAGCGTGTTCAAGTTTGACTTTTGGCACCAGGGTATATAATCTAGGCGGACACTTCAGTGCAGCAGTGAGGGAGTGCTGCACTGTCAGTGATACCTTCTTTCAGATGAAATGTTAAAGTGAAGTCTCAACTTACCTCCCAGTTTGAGAGAAGTCAATAAAATACTTGAGAGGAGCAGGTGACTTTGGACCTATGGTTCCCAAAGCTCTTCAGTGGGGGGTGCTCCTTGCTTCATGCCTGTGTCTGTTGTATAGAGATTGGTTGTTATGATTCCATTATTGTATCATATGACTAACAGGATGGTAGAAGGAGAGCTGGATGGACCTTTCTTGAGCTGTTCCTCTGCTACTTCAATTATATGTAGTCTTCAGATTTAAAGTAATGGGTAAAAGAAAGCAAAAGTGACATGAGGAAATACTTTGTCTTGCTGCAAGTGGTTAAGGTCTGGAATGCACTGCCTGAGAGTGTGGTGGAGGTAGGTTCAATTGAGGCATTCAAAAGGGAATTAGACTGTTATATGAAAAGGAAGAATGTGCAGGGTTACGGGGAGAAGGCGGGGGAGTAGCACTAGGTGAAATGCTCATTTGGAGAGCCAGTGTAGACACTATGGGCCGAATAGCCTCCTTCTGCACTGTAACAATTCTGTGATTCTATGATTCACCTCTGGGTGAGAATTCACTTAAAGTAGCCTTCTGCAAAGCAGCAACATCTACACATGCTCCAGGCAGACATGAAAGTGAAGTTCGGCAATTGTTCAACCACTTACATTTATGCAGGGTTCATTGCATATAAAGAGATGTCTCAAAGCACTTTACAGGGCAGTGGATAGTGCATACGGCAGTAATTGCTGATGTAGTTAGAAGTTGTTATGGAGAACATGATTTCATATAGAAGCCACCAACAAAACCCTATCATAACCAGCTGGCACCTAAACAAATGCTGAAAATCATTTGACCATAACATTGCCTTCAGAGCATTCACATTATTTTTTTTTTAATTCTTTCACAGGATATAGGCAAGGTCAGCATTTATTGCCTATCCCTAAGTGCCCTTGAGAAGGTGGTGGTGAGTTGCCTTCTTGAGCTGCTGCAATCCATGTGGTGTAGGTACACCAACAGTGCTGTTAGGAAGGGAAGTTTGACCCAGTGACAGTGAAGGAACAGCGATATAGTTCCAAGTCAGGATGGTGTGTGACTTGGAGGGGAAATTGCAGATGGTGGTGTTCCCATGCATCTGCTGCCCTTGTCCTGCTAGGTGGTAGAGGTCGTGTGTTTGGAAGGTGCTGCTGAAGTAGCCTTGGTGACTTGCTGCAGTGCATCTTGTACATGGTACATACTGCTGCAACTGTGCACCGGTGGTGGAGGGACTGAATGTTGAAAGTGGTGGATGGGGTGTCAGTCAAGTGGGCTGCTTTGTCCTGGATGGTGTCGAGTTTCTTGAGTGTTGTTGGAGCTGCACTCATCCAGGCAAGTGGAGAATATTCCATGACACTCCTGACATGTGCCTTGTAGATGCTGGACAGGCTTTGGGATGTCAGGAGGTGAGTTACCCACTGCAAAATTCCCAGTCTCTGACCTGCTCTTGTAGCCACAGTACTTATATGGCTGGTCCAGTTCAGTTTCTGGTCAATGGTGAATGGTAACCCCCAGGATGTTGATAGTGGGGGATTCAGCAATGGTAATGTCATTGAATGTCAAGGAGAAATGGTTGGATTCTCTCTTGTTGGAGTTGGTCATTGCCTGGCACTTGAGTGGCGTGAATGTTACCTGCCACTTGATGAAGCAGCTGAAGATGGTTGGGCTCAGGACACTACCCGGAGGAACTCCTACAGTGATGTCCTGGGTCTGAGATTATTGACCTCGAACAACCACAACTATTTTTCTTTGTGCTAAGTATGACTCCAACCAGTGGAGAGTTTTCTCCTGATTCCCATTGATTCCAGTTTTGCTAGGGCAAACGCTGCATTGCTGTCAAGGGCAATCACTCTCACCTCACCTCTTGAGTTCAGCTCTTTTATCTACCTTTGGACCAAGGCTGAAATGAGGCCAGGAGCTGAATGGCCCTGACAGAACACAAACGGAGCTAGAGTGAGCAGGTTATTGCTCAGTAAATGCCACTTGATAGCACTGTCGACGATCCCTTCCATCACTTTGCTGATGATCGTGAGTAAACATTTGGGGTGGTAATTGGCCGGGTTGGACTTGTCCAGCTTTTTGTGTACAGGATGTACCTGGGCAATGTTTCACATTGTTGGGTAGGTGCCAGTGTTGTAGCTGTACTGGAACAGCTTGGCTAGGGGTGCGGCCAGTTCTGGAGCACAAGTTTTCAGTACTATAGCCTAACCCTAACCCATAGCTTTTGCAGTATCCAGTGCCTTCAGCCGTTTCTTGATATGTTTTATTGCACACTACTTCCAACAATTTTCTATAAATCTGTAATGTCGACTATTATAAAGCAACAACTTATTCATGAAATAAAACAAATCTACCTTTCTCTTTTATTAAGACGGATGGGATAACAGTCAGAAACTAAAGTGCTCAAAAGGCAAAATATAATACATATAGAAGGCAACAGAGTGTCAGAGGGGTGGGGGGGAGTGGGAGCCATCCACATGTTAGT
Source organism: Heterodontus francisci (assembly GCF_036365525.1). NCBI lineage: Eukaryota > Metazoa > Chordata > Chondrichthyes > Heterodontiformes > Heterodontidae > Heterodontus > Heterodontus francisci. Next base: position 13,602,712 of record NC_090385.1, read on the forward strand.
CGTCTCTGGTCCGAGAACAGGAAGACCATGCGCTCATCGTCGCCCCAGTCTGGGCACTGTGGCTCCGACTCTGGCTCCAACACGACCCCGTTGTGGCTCCGGCTGCTGGTGATGCTGATCCTGAAGGCCGTGGCCTGGCAGCGCCAAGACAGCTTCAGGCCGCGGGAGCTGGGCTCCTGGCTCCTGGCTCCAGCTCCCCGCTCGCTCTAGTAGAGTCCAGGCATCATCATTGGAGGTGAAGTGGCATGACTCCCTGGCACGATAAATTCAACTTCACCACCCAATCGGCGGTCGGCAGTTTCCCGTCCTGAGTTGCCATGGCACCTGAGGATAGTACCTAGCAGAAATTACAGAGCGGAACTCCTAAGGCGATCATGTGTCACCTTTGGCATGTTTCCGGCAGTTCCTGCAGCCATACTGGTGCCAAACATTGTGCTCTGCACTCCTTTCCACCCGACTAGGAAGGCCAAGAGGGGGGTTTCGACGCTTGGGCAACTCACAACCTCCATACATTCCGCCCAGGCATGCGCCATGGTCACTCCATAGTCAGCTAACAGTGACCAAAATAACATGGAAGGCAGCAGTTAAGGGTTTTAAGTCCAGCTCAATTGGCATAGAGATTGGTCGCCATGGGTTGCCTTTATTGGTGGGAGAGGTCACTGCATCTCACTGGACAGCTGCTGCCTGCCTCAAACCGGGCAGCCCCCGGACAGAAAGGTTCTGTCCCGCCACAGTGCACCTGCTTCAATGGGTGCTTGGAGCTCAAGGTCATTGCCCGACAAGTGGACTGCAACACCGCACCAAACAGCACGACAAAAAAAGGAAAGAAGGTACCAGCCCTTCGTTTTGCCAGCTGGAACATCAGAACTATGTGTCCTGGCCTGTCGGAAGACCTTACACAAATCGACGACTCTCGGAAGTCCGCCATCATTAACAACGAGCTCAGTAGACTCAATGTGGACATTGCAGCATTTCAGGAGACACGCCTCCCTGTGAGCGGATCACTAAGAGAGTATGATTACACCTTCTAATGGCAGGTCAGGGATCCTGAAGAACCAAGACAGCATGGAGTGGGCTTCACCATCAGAAACGTTTTGCTCAGCATGATAGAGCCACCTACAAATGACTCGGAACGCATACTGTCCATCCGACTGCTCACCGCCTCTGGTCCAGTACACCTGCTCAGCATCTATGCTCCCCACCTGAGGTTAAAGACCAGTTCTACGAGGAATTCCATAATATCATTAGTAGCATTCCTAACACCGAACATTTGTTCCTGCTGGGGGACTTTAACGTCAGGGTTGGGGCCGACCATGACTCATGGCCCTCCTGTCTCGGGCGCTATGGCATTGGAAGAATGAATGAGAATGGACAAAGACTGCTGGAGTTGTGTACCTACCACAATCTCTGCATCACCAACTCGTTCTTTCAAACTAAACCCTGTCACCAGGTTTCATGGAGACACCCAAGATCACGTTGTTGGCACCAGCTGGACCTCATCGTCACAAGGCGAGCCTCTTTAAACAGTGTTCAAATCACACGCAGCTTCCACAGTGCGGACTGCGACACCGACCACTCCCTGGTGTGCAGCAAAGTTAGACTCAAACCAAAGAAGCTGCATCACTCCAAGCAGAAGGGCTGCCCGCGCATCAACACAAACAGAATTTCTTATCCACAGCTGTCACAAACGTTTCTTAATTCACTTGAAAAAGACTTTCAAAACACTCCTGCAGGGATGCAGAGACCAAGTGGGCCCACATCAGAGACACCATCTATGACTCAGCAATGAGCACCTTTGGCAAACATAAGAAGCAGAATGCAGACTGGTTTCAATCTCACTTTGAAGAGCTGGAACCAGTCATAGCCGCTAAGCGCACCGCACTGCTGAACTACAAGGAGGCCCCCAGCGAGTTAACATCCTTAGTACTTAAAGCTGCCAGAAGCACTGCACAAAGAACAGCCAGGCGCTGTGCAAATGACTACTGGCAACACCTGTGCAGTCCTATTCAGCTGGCCTCTGACACCGGAAACATCAGAGGAATGTATGATGGCATTAAGAGAGCTTTTGGACCAACCATCAAGAAGATCGCCCCCCTCAAGTCTAAATCGGGGAAACGATCACTGACCAACGCAAGCAAATGGACCGCTGGGTGGAGCACTACCTAGAACTGTACTCCGGTGAAAATTATGTCACTGTCAATGCAGCCCAGTCTCTGCCAGTCATGGATGAGCTGGATGATCAGCCAACAAAATCGGAACTCAGTAATCCAACGATTCTCTAGCCAATGGAAAATCCCCTGGAAAGGACAGCATTACCCCTGAAATAATCAAGCCTGCTATACTCACAGCACTCCATGAACTGCTTTGCCTGTGCTGGGATGAGGGAGCAGTACCACAGGAGATGCACGATGCCAATATCATCACCCTCTATAAGAACAAGGGTGACCGCGGTGACTGCAACAACTACCATGGAATCTCTCTGCTCAGCATAGTGGGGAAAGCCTTCACTTGAGTCATTTTAAACAGACTCCAGAAGCTGGCTGAGCATGTCTACCCTGAGGCATAGTGCGGCGTTTGAGCGGAGAGATCCACCTTTGACATGCTGCTCTCCCTTCGCCAGCTGCAGGAGAAATGCTGCGAACAACAGATGCCCCTCTACATTGCTTTCAAAGATCTCACCAAAGCCTTTGACCTCGTCAGCAGACGTGGTCTCTTCAGACTACTAGCAAAGATCGGATGTCCACCAAAGCTACTAAGTATCATCACCTCATTCCATGACAATATGAAAGGCACAATTCAGCATACGGTGCCTCATCAGACCCCTTTCCTATCCTGAGTGGCGTGAAACAGGGCTGTGTTCTCGCACCCACACTGTTTGGGATTTTCTTCTCCCTGCTGCTCTCACATACGTTTAAGTCTTCAGAAGAAGGAATTTTCCTCCACACAAGTTCAGATGGCAGGTTGTTCAACCTTGCCCATCTTAGAGCGAAGACCAAAGTACAGAAAGTCCTCATCAGTGAACTCCTCTTTGCTGATGATGCTGCATTAACATCTCACACAGAAGAGTGTCTGCAGAGACTCATCGACAGGATTGCAGCTGCCTGCAACGAATTTAGCCTAACCATCAGTTTCAAGAAAATGAACATCATGGGACAGGACGTCAGAAATGCTCCATCCATCAATATCAGCGACCACGCTCCAGAAGTGGTTCAAGAGTTCGCCTACCGATGCTCAACTATCACCAGTAACCTGTCTCTCGATGCAGAAATCAACAAGTGCATGGGAAAAGCGTCTGCTGCTATATCCACACTAGCCAAGAGGTTATGGGAAAATGGTGCACTGACACGGAACACAAAAGTCCGAGTATTTCAAGCCTGTGTCCTCAGTACCTTGCTCTACAGCAGCGAGGCCTGGACAACGTATGTCAGCCAAGAGTGACATCTCAACTCATTCCATCTTCGCTGCTTCTGGAGAATCCTTGGTATCAGGTAGCAGGACCATATCTCCAACTCAGAAGTCCTCGAGGTGGCCAACATCACCAACATATGCACCCGACTGAGCCAGCGGCACTTTAGATGGCTTGGCCATGTGAGCCGCATGGAAGATGGCAGGATCCCCAAGGACGCATTGTACAGCGGGCTCGCCACTGGTATCAGACCCACCGGCCGTCCATGTCTCCGCTTTAAAAATGACTGCAAACACGACATGAAGTCCTGTGACATTGACCATAAGTCGTGGGAGTCAGTTGCCAGTGATCGCCAGAGCTGGTGGACAGCCATAAAGGCGGGGCTAAAGTGTGGCGAGTTGAAGAGACTTAGCAGTTGGCCAGAAAAAAGACAGAAGTGCAAGGAGAGAGCCAACTGTGCAACAGCCCCGACAACCAATTTTATTGGCAGCACCTGTGGAAGAGTCTATCACTCTAGAATTGGCCTTTATAGCCACTCCAGGCGCTGCTTCACAAACCACTGACCACCTCTAGGCGCTTACCCATTGTCTCTCGAGACAAGGAGACCAAAGAAGAACTCACTGCCCTCAGGTGGATGTAAAAGATTCCATGACACTATTTCAAAGAAGGATAGGGGAGTCCTAGACAATATTTGTCTCTCAACCAACATCACTAAAAAAAGTTATCTGGTCATTACATTGCTTTGGAGCCATAGAGTCATAGAGTCGTACAGCATAGAAACAGGCCCTTCGGCCCACCGTGTCCATGCTGACCATAATGCCTATCTATACTAATCCCATCTGCCTGCATTAATTCCATATCCCTCTATGCCTTGCTCATTCAAGTACCTGTCCAGATGCCTCTTAAATGTCGCTACTGTTCCTGCCTCCACCACCTCCTCAGGCAGCTCATTCCAGATACCCACTATTCTTTGTGTGAAAAATTTACCCATTTCATCCCCTTTAAACCTCCTCTCTCTCACTTTTAATCTATGCCCTCTAGTTTTAGTCACCCCTACCATGGGAAACAGACTCTGGCTATCTACCCTATCTATGCCTCTCATAATTTTATATACCTCTATCATGTCCTCTCTCAGCCTCCTTCGCTCCAGAGAAAACGGACCCAGCCTATCCAATCTCTCTTTATAACTCAAGCTCTCCAAACCAGGCAACATCCTTGTGAATCTTTTCTGCACCCTCTCTAAGCTTAATCACATCTTTCCTGTAGTGCGGCGACCAGAACTGCACACAGTACTCCAAATGCGGCCTAACCAACGTTATGTACAACAGTAACATGACTTCCCAACTCTTGTACTCAATGCCTCAGCCGATGAAGGCTAGCATGCCATACGCCTTCTTCACCACCCTGTCTACCTGTGTTGCCACTTTCAGGGAACTATGTATTGCACCCCAAGGTCTCTCTGCTCAACAACACTCCCCAGGGCCCTGCCATTCACTGTATATGTCCTGCCCTGGTTCTTGTAGATCTTGCTGTGCACAATTGACTGCAGCAGTTCCTGCATGACAACAGCGACTACACTTCAAGAGTACGTCATTGACCATGAAACACTTTGGAACATCTTGAGATTGTGCAAGGTGCTAGACAAATGCAGGCTCTTTATCTCGCAGTGAGCATGGGCTGACTCTAACAGTTTCAAGAGAATATAGTTATTCAAGAATGTGTGAAATATATGTTCTTTCAATCACATATCTATGTTTCTTTCTACAAACCTCCATTGAAAATACGTTTTACTGCAGTCTAGCTTCCTTGTGAAGGAGTTTCATGGGTTGAGTAATTTCATAGTTGGCAGTACTTCTACCATGTGGTCATACTTCCTTTAATTTTCCGACTGAATATTGACACCACTTTATAAGCCAATGTGTTGGAAGTGTGGGGAGGACTTGTGGTTTTAATTTGCTGGAATCTTGGAACTTATTCACAAAACTACAGCAGAGTCCTCCTGGGGAAGCGGTGGCATAGTGGTATTGTCACTGGACTAGTAACCCAGTGACCCAGGGTATTGCTCTGGGGACATGGGTTCAAATCCCACCACAGTAGAAGGTGGAATTTGAATTCGATTAATAAATATGGAATTTAAAGCTAGTCTAATGATGGCCATGAAACCATTGTCGATTGTTGTAAAAACCCATCTGGTTCACTAATGTCCTTAAGGGGAGGAAATCTGCTATCCTTACCTGGTCTGGCCTACATGTAGGGGTTTGTGCCAAAGTTGGGAGAGCTGTCCCACAGACTAGTTTAGCAAAAGCCTGACATAGTCATACTCATGGAATCATACCTGACAGACAATGTCCCAGACACTGCCATCACCATCCCAGGGTATGTCCTGTCCCACCGGCAGGACAGACCCAGCAGAGGTGGCGGCACAGTGGTATAATGTAGGGAGGGAGTTGCCCTGGGAGTCCTCAACATCGACTCAGGACCCCATGAAGTCTCATAGCATCAGGTCAAACATGGGCAAGGAAACCTCCTGCTGATTACCACCTACCACCCTCCCTCAGCTGAAGGCGGTCAATCAGTATTCCTCCATCTTGAATAGCACTTGGAGGAAGCATTGAGGGTGGCAAGGGCACAGAATGTACTCTGGGTGGGGGACTTCAATGTCCATCACCAAGAGTGGCTCGGTAGCATCACTACTGACCGAGCTGGCCGAGTCCTAAAGGATATATCTGCTAGACTGAGTATGCGGCAGGTGGTGAGGGAACCAACAAGATGGGAAAGCATACTTGACCTCGCCCTCACTAATCTGCTTGCCGCAGATGCATCTGTTCATGACAGTATTGGTAGGAGTGATCACTGCACAGTTGTTGTGGAGAACAAGTCCCGCCTTCACATTGAGGATACCCTCCTGTGTGTTGTGTGGTTAAGCACCACTAAATGTGGCATTTAGCACCACTGTGCGAAATGGGATAGATTTCGAACAGATCTAGCTTGCAAAACTGGGCATCCATGCAGTGCTGTGGGCCACCAGGACCAGCAGAATTGTACTCAACCACAATCTGTAACCTCATGGCCCAGCATATCCCCCACTCTACCATTACCATCAAACCAGGAGACCAACCCTGGTTCAATGAAGAGTGCAGGAGGGCATGCCAGGAGCAGCACCAGGCATACCTCAAAATGAGGTGTCAACCTGGTGAAGCTACAACACAGGACTATCTGCGTGCCAAACTGCGTAAGCAGCATGCGATAGACAGAACTAAGCGATTCCATAACCAACGGATCAGATCTAAGCTCTGCAGTCCTGCCACATCCAGGTTGTGGACAATTAAACAGCTAACTGGAGGAGGTGGGCCCACAAATATCCCCATACTCAATGATGGGGGAGCCCAGCACATCAGTGTGAAAGATAAGGCTGTAGCATTTGCAACAATCTTCAGCCAGAAGTGCTGAGTTGATGATCCATCTCGGCCACCTCCTGAAGTCCCCAGCATCACGGATGCCAGACTTCAGCAAATTCGATTCACTCCGCGTGATATCAAGAAACGACTGAAGGTACTGGATACTGCAAAGGCTATGGGCCCTGACAATATTCCGGGAATAGTACTGAAGACCTGTGCTCCAGAACTTGCTGCGCCCCTAGCCAAGCTGTTCTAGTACAGCTACAACACTGGCATCTACGTGACAATGTGGAAATTGCCCAGGTATGTCCTGTACACAGAAAGCAGGACAAGTCCAACCCAGCCAATTACCGCTCCATCAGCCTACTCTCAATCATCAGTAAAGTGACAGAAGATGTCATCAACAGTGCCATCAAGCAGCAATTGCTTATCAATAATCTGCACAGTGATGTTCAGTTTGGGTTCTGTCAGGGCCACTCAACTCCTGACCTCATCACAGCCTTGGTTCAAACATGGACAAAAGAGCTGAACTGGTGAGATGAGGTGAGAGTGACATCAAGGCAGCATTTGACCAAGTATGGCATCAAGAAGTCCTAGCAAAACTGAGGTCAATGGGAATCAGGGGGAAAACTATTCGCTGGTTGGAGTCATACCTAGCGCAAAGGAAAATGGTTGTGGTTGTTGGAGGTCAATCATCTGAGCTCCAGGACATCACTGCAGGAGTTCCTTAGGGTAGTGTCCTAGGCCCAACCATCTTCAACTGCTTCATCAATGACCTTCCTTCAATTATAAGGTCAGAAGTGGGATGTTCGCTGATGATTGCACAATGTTCAGCACCATTCGTGACTCCTCAGATACTGAAGCAATCTGTGTAGAAATGCAGCAAGACTTGGACAATATCCAGGCTTGGGCTGATAAGTGGCAAGTAACATTCGTGCCACACAAGTGCCAGGCAATGATCATCTCCAACAAGAATCTAACCATCTCCCCTTGACATTCAATGGCATTACCATCGCCGAATCCCCCACTATCAACATCCTAGGGGCTACCATTGGCCAGAAACTGAACTGGAGTAACCATATAAATACCGTGGCTACAAAAGCAGGCCAGAGGCTAGAATCCTGCAGCGAGTAACTCACCTCCTGACTCCCCAAAGCCTGTCCACCATCTACAAGGCACAAGTCAGGAGTGTGATGGAATACTCTCCACTTGCCTGGATGGATGCAGCTCCAAAAACGCTCAAGAAGCTCGATACCATTTAGGACAAAGCAACCACTTGACTGACAACCCATCTACAAACATTCACTCCCTCCACCACCAACGCACAGTGGCAGCAGTGTGTACCATCTACAAGATGCATTGCAGCAATGCACCAAGGCTCCTTCGACAGCACCTTCCAAACCCGCGACCTCTACCAATTAGAAGGACAAGGGCAGCAAATGCACGGGAACACCACCACCTGCAAGTTCCCCTCCAAGTCACACTCCATCCTGACATGGAACTATATCGCCGTTCCTTCATTGTCGTTGGGTCAAAGTCCTGGAACTCCCTTCCTAATAGCACTGTGGGTGTACCTACCCCACATGGACTGCAGCGGTTCAAGAAGGCAGCTCACCACCACCTTCTCAAGGGCAATTAGGGATGGGCAATAAATGCTGGCCTGGCCAGTGACGCCCACATCCCATGAATGAATTTTAAAAAAAGTACAGCAGGATTATTTCTCCAGCAAAATACAGTAGTGGAGGATGTCCTAGTTACCTATTGCAGTGCTGTCTGCACATGTGTTTGATGGCAGACTTAGCCAATTATCTCCATTCTGGCCAGGACTTATGGGTCACTAATATGCAGCCTTTAATTTTTCCCTGAAGTTTCTCCCTTTCTTTCCTGCAAATACTAATTCTCACTGAGGGACTGTTCATGGATGGTCGCAGCCTTTCCAGTACCCTGCCCAGTTGCAGCCTCTTATATCAGACTAGTCATCGAGTATTGGTAGGTTTTCAACCACAGAAGACATAATAGCCCAACCTCCTCCTGTTCTCACTCAATGTTCACACATATACCATTTTCAGCAGAAGTTTGAAGCAGAAGTAGTAATTAGGAGTCTGACTACCTGGTTGGTTTTGTGCCCTACTTTCCAGCCTGGGCACAAGACAATTGTGGCTCTTCAGCCATTGACTGATCTGGGATCAGATAATTCAGCACGGATTGGGAATCAAATCTGGAATGTTCAATAAGAGGAATGAACATGTATTTGTATTGCACTATTTCCCATCCTCAGACCTTCCCAGAACACTTACAATGAACAAATTTCTTTTGAATTGTAGTCACTATCATTATGTTGGTAAACCCGCCAGCCAATTTGCGCTTAGCAAATGTGATAAATGGCCAGTTAATTTGGTCTTGGTTGAAGGAGGAATGCTGGCCAAGACATTGGGAAAACTCCTTGCCTCTTCTTCAAATAGCGTCATGGGATTTATTACGCCTAAATGTAGCCCAGTCTAGGCCTCGTTTTACCTTCTCATCCAAGGGGCTTCACCTGGGACAATTCAGCACTCCCTGAGCACCAAGTTGAATTGTGGTCCAGATAATGCACTCAAATGCTGGAGGTGGGTTTCAACTCAAGGTCGAGAGCTGCTAACTCAAGTAAGTTGAAAACAGCCTATTGGAAGAGCTCAGTAGCCAGGAGGCCATCAAGGTGAGGACGTTAATGTTGAGAAACAGAATATTTTCCGTTCTGTCTTTCGGATGAGACATTAAACCAGTGCCTCATCTGCCTCCTCAGCTGGATGCAAAAGATCTCTTGTTATGTTTCGAAGAAGAGTAGGGGAGTTCTCCCCAGTGTCCTGGCTAATATTTACCTCTCAATCAACTTCATAAAAAGTGATTATCTGGTCATTATCACATTGCTGTTTCTGGGAGTTTGTTGCCTCATTTCCTACATTACAACAGCGACAACACTTCAAAAAGTACTTTATTGGCCGTAAAGCACTTTGAGTTGCCCGGTGGTCACTGAAAAGCGCGATATAAATGCCAGACTTTCTTTTTCAAATTACTAGTCGATCCAGAGCTCGCTGCTGCCCCGACAATATTCTTTGGTCCTGGTGTCAGAAGAGGCTCCTCTTACACCATCGTTTCTCCCCGTCTCCCACACTAATTACATATTCCTACCACATCCCTACCTGTCCCTATATTTCCCTACCACCTACCTATACTAGGGGCAATTTATAATGGCCAATTTACCTATCAACCTGCAAGTCTTTGGCATGTGGGAGAAAACCGGAGCACCCGGAGGAAACCCATGCAAACACAGGGAGAACTTGCAAACTCCACACAGACAGTACCCAGAATTGAACCCAGGTCGCTGGAGCTGTGAGGCTGCGGTGCTAACCACTGCGCCACTGTGCCGCCCAAATGCAGGTTCGTGCTGTCAGCCTCCACTGGGAGCTAGATTGAGATTGGCCAAATCCTAATCATATAGTATTCTTGCAACCAGCAGAGATATGCGACTTTCCTTTCCGGTCTGGGCTGGCTTTGAATGCAAGTGCCAGTGGTGAAAAGCCAATATCTACTGCCCCATTTCCTGACCATTCTTTATGGGTGAATCTGAATGGTGGGTGAGTCACAGTTGACTATTTGACAATGCAAGACTGATCTTGCCCTTCATGTACATCCAAGGCAGGGGCATCTCGAAGCATGGGCAGCTAGAACCCATCACAAATAGGAGGATCATGAAACAATGAATTTAAAAAAAGGCTGATGTAGCCAATTCCTTTGCAGGGTTGTGCATAATCCACTTTTATTATTTCCCTTACTTTTTTTTATTCATTCATGGGGTGTGGGCGTCGCTGGCCAGGCCAGCATTTATTGCTCACCCCTAATTGCCCTTGAGAAGGTCTCTTCATCTCTTGAGGGAAGGTTCAGCAAAGTTTCTTGCTGGCCAAAATGTAAATTAAGCAATGCAGCCCAAATCACAGCTTCATTTTCTGCTTAGAACACAGAATAATTGAGCTCACAACCATTCAACCTTGATCAGCTGCCTTCCCGTAGTAGCAGAATCACCTAGATCTGCACAGCATTTTGAAATCTCAGTACTTAGCCTTACAACCTGTAATTGTAACTGGAGATGCTACCAGGCTGGCCTTTGCCTACTTCTTAGCCTGGAGGCTTGACCAGCACCCCGCTACCACCCAAGCTGTGGACAACATAGACTCCTACTGTGTGGCACATTTACCCCGTTGTATTTAATATATATAAAATACTTCTATCTGTGAGTAGTTTTAGATTCTGAAGTGAAAAAGTTTATTTTTTTAAATCATGCTTCAGCTCTGGTACTGACATTTTGTTTTCTTAAAGAATCAGATAAAAACATTGTGTTAAGGAGCAAGTGTCTATTGTTGGCAGTAATTAAAAGTTGAGGTAATTGCTGTTATTGGCTGTTTAATGCCACGATAAAAAGACAGAGAATGCCGGCATTAATTACAATTTTTGAGAGAATCTGGGTGCTGTAGATTTAGTCATTTATTTTAATTGCTCCTCGCTCTCCTCTTTCTTGAACGTTGTTCATCCATGATAATCATTGGGTTGTTGTGACTGCTCGTCAATTATATGGAGAAGCAGGGTTTCTAGTGTTGAATTCACAAGCATCACTGCCCCTGTTCCTGCCAACATGATGTTTCAATGAATGTTTTGACCTCTGACAGAGGGCTTAATGCCTTCAGTAAAGCACCTGCAAAATCTTGCTTCGTTTTGCTTTACAACTCTTTCTTTCAATATAAAAAAACTAGTGCACATGCACAGTCCAGCTTTGAGACGTTGTAATGAAACCCAAAGCTTTTCAGTCTAACTGCTCAGATTTGCTCCTTTTTTGTTGTACTTACCTTTATTCAAGTGGAAATTAGAACATTGATGCCACTTCTTTGATGCTCGGTATTATTGTACTGACTTCCCTGTTAGTCCTAGCTCTTAGTATTAAAAGCAGCCACAAATCAGTCATACTTGTAAAGCTTATGGTGTCATTTGTAGCTATCTCTCTGAATCCAATGCAACTAATATTCTGCCTACTGAGCAATGACATGATATATAATATTGGTGCTGAAGGATATCCCTAATAATTTATATAATGTGCTGAAATATAATTAGTTCTGCAATTTCAACATTTGTGTGACGATTTATGATACTTTGTGCTACTTAAATGTCCACACATATGATGATAGTTACATTCAGGTGGATTCATGGCATCAGTTTTCATTTTCTTACAAGTGCTATCTTTTTCCTGAATTGGACAAAGCCAGGATAAAAGAAATTCAAATTCTACATCAAGGCTGTAAGTGCAGATACTAAGCATGAGGTGACTTATTCATAAAGCTACTACATGACGGATCCTGAACTCTTTTGTAGTGGCAGGTCATGACACAATATTATTTTACATTTTACTCATTCACTCTAATTTCTCAGGTCCTTTTTCTTATGAGTTGCACTTGCCATATTTAGAAGATGTGCGTTTATAAACCACAGCTTGTTGTTACTTTGTATCATCCATGATTTTACTGTCAAGAATGCTGTTTCTAAATGTCATTCTGATAAGTGACATTCCATTTGTTATAACACCAAATGGACTGTCTAGTGCACAGTGAGTCATTATTCAAGATGATTGAAATAAATACACACAGTGAGTAGTGTATAAACAAGACCCAAAAAGAATTGTTTAGTTGGTTATCTGGATAATGTGTTGTCTTTTGTGAAAATTGACTGAATGAGAATTTGGCCCCTTGAGCCTGCTTCACTATCGAATAAAATTATTTTATTTGAATTTGTTTAGTTACATTTAAAGAACAAAACTATTACTGACCCTTGGAGGAGCAGTAGGGCTGAATAAATGACTAAACAGGATTGCCAATTTGATTTGTCTGTCTACCAGTCCGTCTATTCATACCTCAATCTAACTATCCATATCTCAATCTATCTATTCCAACCTCTTTTTTGATTCTTCATGGCTATCAACAACCCTTTGTAGAAGACATTAAGCTCTACAAGGAAATGCGTTGTCAGTCGCTGAAAACTGGAATTTGAGTTCGACTTTATGAATCTCTGACATGTCAAAATGCTTCATACTAGGAAGTGACTACTGAGCAATTGCCTTCCTCAGAACTTGACAGTGCCCAAATAAGTAAAGGCTGCTACCTTGCTGATTGAGTTAAGATATTTTTGCCATCACTAGAAATTTGCATATATTGGTATTGTTTATGATACAGAGAGATAGACACTAGCTAATCTTCGGGGAGTCAAGACTAAGTGTACATAGAACATAAGAAATAGCCTAAATGGCCGACCCCTTATTCTGAGACTGTGACCCCTAGTTCTAGACTCTCCAGCCAGATGGAACTGTCTCTCAGCCCTCTATGTCATGCCCTCTGTGAGTTTTATATGTTTCAATGATATCACCTCTCATTCTTCTAATCCTCAGGGAAGATAGGCCCAAATCACTCAATTTCTTCTCGAAGGACTGCCCTCTGATCCCAGGAATCAATCTAGTGAGCCTTTGGTGCACTCCTTCTAAGCCAACTATATCTTTCCTTAGGTAAGGAGACCAAAACTATATACCATACTGCAGGTGTGTTCTCACCAAAGCCATATATAATTGCAGCAAGACTTCCTTACTCTTATACTCTAACCCTATTGAAATAAAGGCTAACATACCATTTGCTTTCCTAATTTCTTGCTGTATCTGCATGTTAACTTTCTGTGATTCATGTACAAGGGCACCCAAATCCCTCTGCCTACCAACATTGACTAGTCTCGCACATGTAAAAAATATCCTCCTTTTCTTTTTTTCTTACCAACATGGATAATTTCACACTTCCTGACATTATAGCCCATCTGCCACTTCTGTGCCCACTCATATACAAAATCTTTAGCTGAAGCAGATTTAGGGGGTAGGGGATAATTGTGCCAGAATGTGCAGACATAATTCAGACCCCATTTATAAGTCATACACTCTGTCCTTACTTTTATATAATATTTGAATGTGATATACTTTTGGTTATATTGCAAAATGTACAAGACCTTAGAAAGCACACGATATGCTATTACTTCTGTGCAATATTGAGGGAGTGCTATACTGCCAGAAGTGCCGTCTTTCGGATGCGACATTAAACCAAAGGTTCCATCTGCCCTCTCAGGTGGATAGAAAAGATCTCATGGCACTATTTGAAAAAGAGTAGTTGTATTCTCTCTGGTATCTTGGTCAATATTTATCCCTCAACTGAAACCTAAACCAGATGAACTGGTCATTATTTCATTTGTTTGTGGGAGTTTGCTGTGCACAATTTGACTGCCACGTTTACTACATTACAATAGCAACTAAACTTCAAAAAGTACTTCACTGGCTGTAAAGCATTTTGGGATGTCCTGAGGTTGTGAAAGGTGCTAAAGAAATACAAGTCTTCCTTTCTTTTTCTTTCAAAGCAGTAGTCCTGATTGAAATACAGGATGTGAGATGCACAAATAAAGCTTTGCACTGTCAGAGGCAACTCTGGTTCCATAGAAAAGAAAAGGCAGAGGAGAGACCTAAAATTATGAAGGAGTTTAATACGGTAGACATACAGAAGATGTTTCCACTTGTGGAGGAATCCAGAACTAGGGTTCATAAATATAAGATTGCCGCTAATAAATCCAACCGGGAGATCAGGAGAAATATCTTTACACAGAGAGTGGTGAGAATGTTAAACCCACTACACAAGGAGTAGTTGAAGCAACTAACATGGTGGCATTTAAGGGAAAACTGGATAAGCACATGAGGGAGAAAGGAATAGAATATTATTGCAGATAAGGTGAGATAAAGTCAGGTGGAAGGAGGCTTGTGTGGATCTTACAGCTAGCATAGGCTAGTTGAACTAAATAGCTGTTTCTGTGCTGTAAAGTCTATGTAATTCAGAGTGTTTTGGACTATTTGTATATATTTTATCCCAGAACCATCTATACAAGTAAGACATTCTTCTTGTGTGTCTATGTCAACAACTGCATATGCAATAAAGATGATAACACAGTGATAATGTCTCTGAAATTGTAATCTAGTGGCCCCGGCTAATGTTCTGGGGACATGGGTTCAAATCCCACCATAGCAGCTAGTAGAACTTAAATTCAAATATTTAATTTTAAAAATCTGGAATTTAAAGCTAGTCTCAGTAATGGTGGCATGAGCCTATCATTGGTTGTCGTAAAAACCCATCTGGTTCACTAATGTCTGTCGTCCTTACCTGGTCTGGCCTACGTGTGACTCCAGACCCACAGTAAACTCTTAACTGCCCTCTGAAATGGCTTAGCAAGCCATTCATTTGTGAAGGGCAAGTAGGGATGGGCAACAAATGTGCCTAGCTCGCAGCGCCCACATCCCAAGAAAGAAAAAAAAAATTACAGTTTCAAGATGCTGTTGGGAAAGGTTGTATTATACTCACATTGGTTCTGAATCCCTAGCTCCAGTTTCTAGTGCACAGAAAGCCACATAGCTGAAAAACACCTTATTGATTGAACAAAAGTAAATGGAGCAATGTAAACATAAATCTAGGCTATTAAAATTCTGACAGCATATGGTACAAACCTGCAAATAGGTTTATTTGCATGTTACGTCATGTTAGAAAGAAACACTTTTCCCAACAATTATCTTCCTACTTCCTCCCCCCTCCACCACCACCCACCCCCCCCCCCCCCCCCACCTTCCCCTACCCCCCCACCGGACCCTTAACTCCATGAGTGTCCTTTTAAGTGAAATACCATCCAAGTGAACCACAAAACCAACATATAATTTTGACACCAGTGACATTTTATTCAATATATGGTGCACTGTGTTGGGCATCCATAAGGTTCTTTCACTCAGAACTGCAGGATGCATTGCAGCAACTGGATGAGGCTTCTTTGACAATGCGTTGCAAACCTGCAACTTCCATCATTTAGAAGGACAAGGGTGGCACGTGCAGGGGAATACTATCAGCTCCAATTTCCCTTTGATAAAAAAAAAACAAGTTGTCAACAATGAGCAAGGCAAAGCAAAAAGAACCAGTCAGAAGCCTTCCAGTCAGTCAATTTAACCAGCTCAGAAATGCATGTAAATCACCCCCTAGGTTGGTGCTCCCAGTTATCAATGCCAGACAATGTTTCCAAATTGTAAGCTTGGAAAAAAAGGCAAAATAAAACTACTGGCAGGAAAACGCCCACTGTTGCATGGCTTTGAACCTTACAATTACTAGTAAACAAATGCAACAGATCTTTTGAGGATTTTCAAAAGGCTGATTTTGCTTTTAAGTTGGAAGTTCGCAAAGTGCCGGGATCTGTTTCTGGTTCTGAATTAAGCCCGAGCTGACTTCCAGCATTAACAAAAGGCGCTGCCAGTACTGGGACTTTGCAACATTCGCAACTTGGAAATATATCAGCTTTCCTCCATTGTCGCAGGGTTAAAATCCTGAAACTCCCTAACCAGCAGCACTGTGGGAGTACCTTCACCATATAGACTGCAGCGGTTCAAGAAGGTTCACCATCACCTTCTCAAGGGCAACTGGGAATGGGCAATAAATGCCAACCTTGCCAGCGATGGCCACATACTGGAAAAATAATTTGATTCTACTTTTGTGAGACACTTCACATGGCATGCAAATGAAAACAGACAACATTTATTGCTGCAGTGTCATGTTGAAATTGATGAGCGATAATCATGGCTGTACTACTGGACCAGCATCATCTTTAACTAAACTCCAAAAGAAAATGAAACGTTTAAACTGTTAAAAGGATTTGACAGTGTAGATAGAGAGAAATTATTTCCTCTTGTGGAGGAATAAAGAACAAACAGCCATAATCTTAAAATTAGAGCTAGACCATTCAGGAACAAGGTCAGGAAGCATTTTTTTTCACACAACGGGGAGTGGAAATCTGGAATTCTCTGCCCCAAAAGACTGTGGTTGCTGGAGCTGGGGTGATGCGGAAATTGGAATTTTCAAGACGGTGATTGATAGATTCTTTTTAGGTGAGTACATTAAGATCTATGGAGCAAATGTGTTGAGGTGAGAATCTGCCATGATCTAATTGAATGGTGGAACAAACCCAAGGAGCTAAATAATCTACTCTTCCTATGTTCCTAATCTCGTGGATTTCTGTTTATTAAGTTTTTATTCTCTCTGTTACTATAGATTTTGTTTTTCATTTTAAAACAGATCACAATAACTTCAATATATATTTACACATTAGCAGAATTTTGGTAGGAGGTGGGAGAAGGGTGAGAGGGGTAGATTTTCCCCACCATCTTTTAGTCAGAACATCTCTAGTGATAATATGCCTATTATCAAAATTAGTGTTCAACCAACTGGGAAAAGACGAGCCATTAAAGATGTTATGACTGAGCAAATTGACATCAACTACATCTTAACACACAACGCATTAGTAAAAGAACACCAATGAATGAGACATTTTCTGATGGGTCTGTCAATTTGTCACCTATGTGCAGTCAGGAATGTGTCCAAGTCCTGAATGCAGGACTAAACAAATAAATAAATTACAATTTTATCTTTGTTGATTGCCCATATTGTAAATGCTGAGGATGTTGTTAGTATTCAGTAAGTGGTGTAAGGGGCAATTTGCTGATAGCTAATTCCTTTTTGGCCACAGAATCACCTGTCTCAAAGTCATCTCCTGCAGTGCGGACAAATAGAACTATCAGAACAGAAATGAAGCATGATAATAGAGCAGGGTGGAAGAGACACACAAAGTGGACCTAAGTAGGGCATTTGTTACAAAAATATGGCAACTACAATGCTAAATATTTGATTTTGCAGTTATTTTTAAGGCTCGTGTAACTTAATCATATCTAATTTACTTTTCCATGCAATCACTGTCTTGTTTAACAGATTTTTTTTAGGTTAATGAAGTTCAAAACGTTTGCAGTGAAAACAGCTGGAGACTTTTTAGTGACATTTGAAGGTGCAAAGGTGACTTTTGTATTTTGAGTGGAGGGCTATTTTAATCTCAATGTCGGTTATCGTCCTGTGTCATTGCAAATGCAACAGACATTAAAAACCGAAAAGTGGCCAAACTAAAACAGTAATTTCATATCATTCAGATAAAACGTTCCTACTCTTCATATGTGAATGGCACCTTTGCTGCTCAAAGTGCCACTAAGAAGTGTTCAGGTGTTTTCCCCCATAAATATTCTGCATCAGTCCATACTCCACTTTACACAGGCTGTCTGAGTAACAGAGCTTTCATGCAATATTCATTTGAGACATCTTTTAGATTAGAGATACAGCACTGAAACAGGCCCTTCGGCCCACCGAGTCTGTGCCGAACATCAACCACCCATTTATACTAATCCTACACTAATCCCATATTCCTACCAAACATCCCCACCTGTCCCTATATTTCCCTACCACCTACCTATACTAGTGACAATTTATAATGGCCAATTTACCTATCAACCTGCAAGTCTTTTGGCTTGTGGGAGGAAACCAGAGCACCCGGAGAAAACCCACGCAGACACAGGGAGAACTTGCAAACTCCACACAGGCAGTACCCGGAATCGAACCCGGGTCGCTGGAGCTGTGAGGCTGCGGTGCTAACCACTGCGCCACTGTGCTGCCCTTTCTGTGGTATTGCCTTCGTTAGTAAAAATATTGACTTGACAAAGATGTTTGAAAGTATTAATTTCCTTGAATTATGCAAATGAAGAGCATTCATGCCAGAAAAATTATACTCAGTCTCCCAATTTAACCATAACCCACAATCAAGAGAATAATGTTCAGTTTATCTGATCAGTGTATCTTGGCTGTCCAGCCACCTCCTGATTGAATGAGCTCTGTATCATTTGGAGGCCGCTGTCTCTATAGTTCATTTGTTTCCTTTTTAATAGGGATGCAGAAATTCCAATCATGTTTCCCACTTTTTCTGCGAACAATTCTCCTCATTAATTTTGAAGTAAAAATTGGATAATTTTTGGTGCATGTTCAGTTACCTTTATAACTAGAGAAATGACCTGGGTTATGATTACCATCACACATTCTTTGCCAGATCTGGCTCTGTATTTTTGCAACAGGTTCTGCTGGCTTGGATTTTCCGATTGCCCTTGTTTTATCGCTGCCGACAATTCATTACTGCCACCTTCAAAGTAACATCAATTGGAAAATCCAAACTAGTGATTTCTTTCCTTTTCTACTTTCATCCCCTTCTCTCAGTCAAGCGGCTGAGCTGTGACAAAGAGCGTATCTCCAGGCTATCTGATTGTGGAGGCCATCCCAGTCAAGGCTGCTCTCTCCCAACATGCTCATGTCGAAATTTTCAGCTGGAAAACAAGCAGGAAATGGAACCCAGCTGATTTTCTGTGGCATATTGACTTGACAAAAATGCTTGAAAATATTAATTTCCTTGAATGATGAAAATGAAAAGAATTTCATGCCAGAAAAATTATACCGCCAGTCTCCCAATTTAACCATGAGCCACAATCAAGAGAATTATGGCCAGTTATTCTGATCAGTGTATCTTGGCTGTCCAGCCACCTGGTCCTAGTCAAGGGCACTGTGGTCAATTATAGCTACATGCTTTATGGTAGAAACCACCAAAACCATACTCCACATGTGAATAGTACAAATTTTGGTAACTCCATCAAATTTGGTTGCAAAAACAAAAGTCTTCCATGAGATTCTTCTGCATTAGAGGAATCAAGTACATATTTTTTAAAAATTCATTCAGGGGCTGTGAACATCACTGACGCTGCATTTACTGCCCATCTCTAATTGTTCTTAACTGAGTGGCTTGCTAGACTATTTCAGAGGGCAATTAAGAGTCAACCACAGTGATGTGGGGCTGGAGTCACTTATCGGCCAGACAGGGTAAGGATGGCAAATTTCCTTCGCTAAAGGACATTAGTGAACCAGACAGGTTTTTACAACAGTCAAGTAGTTACATGGTCGTCATTACTGATACTAGCTTTTTATGCCAGATTGATTTAATTCACTGAATTTAAATTTCCCAGCTGTTGCAGTGGGACTTGAGTTTAAGTCCCTGGGAAAACTTTGGATTATTGTCTGGTAACATAACCACTATGCTACCATTCCCTATTTGGCATCTACTTTTCAGTTTTGTTCATTGTGACAGTATAGGTTTGGGAGCGCAGGGACTTCTATCAAGAATACTTACATATTTAGCAATAGGCACTGTAGCATTCTAAGAGTCTGCCAGGTACTGTGAGGACAATTAACTACTTTAAACAGTTATCCCAGTTGTATGCATTATAAATTATCTCTTGCACTGTTTGCTTATTTTCCCATGTTTCTACTTTTGTGACTCATTTAATTGCAAATCAATCTGAGCAGTAGCTTAGTCTGTGCAAAGTTATCTCGGATTATGATATTTTCCACCTTTTGGATTAACAGTAGATGCAGCGGGCATCCTACATGAACTCTAGTATGCAGTAACATTGGTCATGGTTAATGGAGGGTAGCTAATGTAACCCCACTATTTAAAAAGGGAGATCGAGAGAAAACAGGGAATTATAGACCAGTCAGCCTGATGTCGGTTGTGGGGAAAATTCTAGAGTCCATTATCAAAGATTTTATAGCAGAGCACTTAGAGAACAGTGGTAGAATCGGACAGAGATTTATGAAAGGGAAATCGTGCTTGACAAATCTACTAGAATTCCTCAAGGATGTAACTAGTAGAGTTGATGAGGGGGAGCTGGTGGATGTTGTTTATTTGGAGTTTCAGAAGGCTTTCGACAATGTTCCACATAAGAGATTAGCGTGTAAAATTAAAGCGCATGGGATTGGGGGTAGTGTATTGCGATGGATAGAAAATTGGTTGGCAGACAGGAAACAAAGAATAGGAATAAACGGGTCTTTTTCCAAATGGCAGGCAGTGATATCGCAGTGTTACCGTAGGGATCGGTGCTAGGACCCCAGCTATTCACAATATATATTAATGATTTAGATGAGGGAACGAAATGTAATATCTTCAAATTTGCAGATGATACAAAACTGGGTGGGAGGGTGAGTTGTGAGGGGGATGCAGAGAGGCTTCAGGGTGATTTGGACAAGTTGAGTGAATGGGCAAATGCATGGCAGATGCATTATAATGTGGATAAATGTGAGGTTATCTACTTTGGTAGCAGAAACAGGAAGGCAGATTATTATCTGAATGGCTATAAATTGAGAGAGGGGAATATGCAACGAGACCTGGGTGTTCTTGTACATCAGTTGCTGAAGGTAAGCATGCAGGTGCAACAGGCGGTAAAAAAGGCAAATGGTGTGTTGATCTTCATAGCGAGACGATTCGCATACAGGAGCAGGGACGTCTTGCTGCAATTATACAGGGCCTTGGTGAGGCCACACCTGGAATATTGTGTGCAGTTTTGGTCTCCTTATCTGAGGAAGGATGTTCTTGCTATAGAGGGAGTGCAGTGAAGGTTTACCAAACTGATTCCTGGGATGGCGGGACTGATTTATGAGGAGAGATTGAGTCTGTTAGGATTATATTCACTGGAGTTCAGAAGAGTCAGGGGGGATCTCATAGAAAATTCTAACAGGACTTGACAGGGTAGATGCAGGAAGGATGTTTCTGATGGTGGGGGAGTCCAGAACCAGGGGTCATAGTCTAAGGATACGGGGTAAACCTTTCAGGACTGAGATGAGGAGAACTTTCTTCACCCAGGGAGTGGTGAGCCTGTGGAATTCGCTACCACGAAAGCAGTTGAGGCCAAAACGTTGTATGTTTTCAAGAAGGAGTAAGATATAGCTCTTGGGGTGAAAGGTATCAAAGGATATGGGGCGAAAGCAGGAACAGGTTACTGAGTTGGATTATCAGCCATAATCATAATGAATGGCGGAGCAGGCTGTAAGGGCCGAATGGCCTACTCCTATTTTCTATGTTTCTATGTTTATGTTTAATGGTTAGATCAGTGCTACCCTCAATCATTGCAAGAGTAAAAAATCTTGGTTTCAACATGTGAGTTCTTGAGGGTAGATTCCTTTATTATGTTAAAAGATAATAATCCATTTATTCTAAATGGGTAACTGCCTCTGTTACAGTAGTGGCAGAGTAACAGTATATGAAGACATTGCTTTCCCATGCGCAATAGTCATAATCCAGGGCTTCTTGCAACCTTGTTTGGGAGAGCAGGTTTTGTGATCTAAAAAGGCATTTAGAATCTGCTTGATTATTCAACCAAAATATCCAGATAAACATGAACATATTTATACTTTTATTTGGGCTACAGTTTCTGCCCTTGAGTGCCAGCAAGTTGTGACGTCATGGCCGGAAATTTTCTTTCAGCGGGAGGCCCCAACCACCGGCTGAAAAGTCAGGGGTGAGCCCGCCTCCGCCGAGCCTGGGGAGCCAGACCAGAAATTTAGCTCCCCAGGCCCTTAATTGGACTAGGGTGGGACTTCCTCCTCCTTGAGGCAGGAAGTCCCGCCTAATGGAGCTGCCAGCCAATCAGCGGGCTGGCAGCTCAGTCCCAGCAGCGCCACCAGGAGCTGTGGCCACTGTTGGGAGTACCCCCATCCACTACAACCAAGGTGAAGGACGGCCCGGAAGACAGGAAAGTTTTTAGGGCCTTGCCGGGGATAACCAGCTGGGCCCCGGTGAGGTAAGGGTGTGGGGGGTCGCTTAGTGGGGCTGGGGGAGCGTTGTGCATTTCGGGCAGTTGGGGCTTCGGATGCTGCCCTCCATGGGCACAGGGTGCCCGATCAGGAGGGCCCAAACCCAGCCTGCAAGAAGGCCGCCTGTTTTTACCAGTCCTTGAGGCTTTTGACATTTAGCCATCAAGGGTAAAATAACTGTTGTGGCAGGAGGAGGCTCTTCAGTGCCAGTTAATTGGCTACTTAAGGGCCTTGATTGGCCTGGGGCGGGCGGGCTGTTTCTCACCGCCGCAGCCCCACGTAAAATTGCACGGGGTGGGAGGGGGTCGGGAATGTTCCTCCTGCCTCCCACTCAATTTTATGCCCTCCCCACCGACCCTGCCACCAACTCATTCATTTGAGGGGGTCGTAAAATTCTGGCCCACATGTGCACAGGCCAAGTTCCTCATTCAGATCTTGTTGATGCAGTAAATGTAATATGTTCAACCTAAATCTGATTAGTGATTTACCAAGTGTTAGGCAAGATCCCTGGAGTGAGAGAGGGCACAAGTTAGGCTGATCAGCCACAGCGGGGGGCGGGGGGGCAAGAGTTTGAGGCAAAACCTAATTGGTTAAATTTCCATCCTGTTTACAGTGAAACCCAAATTCCAATCAGAGAAACAAGATGAGCCTTTCTATACATCATCTTAGACATAGTATTAATCATGTTGCTGCAAAATTACTCATTCCCTTTTAAAGTATTTATTTTAATTCCTCTGGTTAGTTTTCTCAGAATATTCTCCCTTGCCCAGCCAAGAGGATAGGTCGGTAACTTATCCCCAAGCCTAGGCCAGATTTGCTATCTATCTAGCAATTCTACAGGGGTGGGTGAACTATAGCCGTGGGCCACATCCGGCCTGTGGGAGCTTTTCATCCAGCCCTCGAGCTGCATTGTATCTGTAGAGACTTCCCAAGGCCATCTAGGGGTCCAGGAAATATTCTGAGGAGCAAGAATTGGAGGCTTGGAGAAGGGAAGGGACTCAGATTACCTGCTTTTACCTGTATAGAGTGACCTTTAATGAATGACAACAGCAAGTGGTCCAAGATAAGTCAAGAAGCAGTGACCAGAGGTAGGCGCTTTGCAAGGTGGGAACGAAGTGCAGCTGCCATGTGAGGAAGTGAAATTCATGTGGAGGAACACTGAGAGCAGCACAAAATATTTAATGTGAGTAACTTATAGGAGGAAACTTTTTCTCTTAGTGGAGGGATCAATAACCATGGGGCATAGATTTAAGTTAAGAGGCAGGAGGTTTAGAGGGGATTTGACGAAAAATATTTTCACCCAGAGGGTGTTTGGAATCTGGAATGCACTGCCTGTAGGGGTGATAGAGGCAGGAATCCTCACAACATTTAAGAAGTATTTAGATGTGCACCTGAAACGTCATAGCATACAAGGCTATGGGTCAAGTGCTGGAAAATGGGATTAGAATAGATACGTGCTTGATGGCCGGCACAGACACGATGGGCCGAAGGGCCTGTTTCTGTGCTGTATAACTCTATGACTCTAGCCCTCTGATTGTCTCCTGATTTCTGTTGACTTGTTAAACACGGGAACAGATTTAACTGAAGTGGTTTAAAGTGTCCGTGGGCATAGCATAGGGTAGGTTTAAAATTTACCAGTAACGGTACCCATCAAATATCTTCATTGATCTAGCAAATATTTATGCTGTTCTGATTTCAATAATTCCTTGATTAGTAATTATTTCATCCCTATTCATAGCACAAAAAACAACATTGGGGGAAAATTTGTATATCTGATATCTATAAGTAAGTACCTGTTTTCTTAAAAGCATTATTAAAATACTGTAAGTTTAAATGCAGCACTTTCATATTATGAGTATTGTATAGTATTATAATTTAGATGGGGATAATCCAATCTAACTTATTAACTAACCTAAGAAGGGTTCTTTATACAATAAATGGACATAACAAATTTTAATGGTAGTTGTTGTTAACATAGTTCATTTTATGCATGTGTCCCTCAACAGCTCACCAAAACGTGCTAAGTGGCCCTCCGGTCCAAATAATTGTCTACCCCTGGATTAGGAGACGAACAAGAGCGACTCATGATGACTTTTTATTCTTGTTACCTGTAACATGCTCAGCTTCCTCTTGGCACCTCTGCTTGACTGAAGGCCAGAATCAACAACTCCATAATTTTTCTTTCATCTTCTCCCCCCCACCCCCACCATCCACTGTCACTAAACTACTTCGTTTGTGAATTCCACCACCTGCTCCTTCACCCCATCTATCCCACGTTTTAACCACCTGCCTTACCCTCCTCCATGCTATTATATCATCAATCTGTCCATTCACTGTGACATTGTCCCTACGTTCTTCCAAAATGTTGCCATCGGTCATTCTTCAAAAAACCTACTCTCAAACTCTCAAAGTTCCATCTCCAACCTTGCATTTCTCTGCAAAGCCCTGAAACACCATTGCTACAACTTTGCTCCCACCACCTATTCTTAAGTACCATATCTCTGCCCTACCTGCAGCATCAATACAACATTGGTCAAACCCATCGATGTGATTGTAACCCTGGCTCACTCTCCCTTCTCAACCTCTCCATTGCCTTTGATACCGGTGAATATGCTTCAAACCGCCTTTCTTTATGATCAATTTCTGTAGAACTTCTCTCTCATAATTCTACTCCAATCTGCCAACATTGTAGACATGATGTCACCTCCAATGGCTTCTCTATCTACATGGCCACCTCTGGAGTACCCCAGGGTTCCAACCTTGGCCCTCTTCTTTTCATCATATGCACCCTAGTTCTCTGTGATTATATACAGAACCACAGGGTTAGAGTTCACATCCTCAGAGTACTCAGTGCTACCTCTCCACTGCCTCCTCCTCCGAAAACGACAATAAATTGCATTTATATAGCACCTTTAATGTAAAGTAAAAAGGTCTCAAGTTGCTTCATAGAACTGTAATCAGGCAAAAATTGACACTGAGCCAAAGAAGGAAGAGCTACTAGGAAAGCTTAGAATAAGTTTGGTCAAAGAGGTAGGTTTTAAAGAGGATCTTAAAGGAAGAGAGTGAGGCATAGAGGAGGGAATTCCAGAGTGTGAGGCCTAGACAGCTGAAGGTTCAGAGCGAAGGGATGAGGATACCCAAGAGGCCACAATCAGAGGAAAGGACAGTGTAAGGAGGTGGGGGGAAAGCAGGGATATAAGCACAAGACTAAGAATTTCAAATTGGAATGTTGAGGATCATTCCCCATGTAGGCCAACAGGGGCATGAATGATGGATGAGTGGAGCTTGGTGCAGCAGAGTTTGAATTGAAGATGACAGAGGGGTGGGGAATGGGCAGCTGGTCAGGAGTGTACTGAAATGGTCGTATCTGGAGGTTACAAAGGCATAGGTGAGACTTTTTGTAAGATATGGGCTGAGTCGGGGTGGAGGCAGGTGATGCTATGAAATGGAAGTAGGACGTGACATGGTGATGGAAGCTCAACTCAAGATTCAATAGGTTGCTCAGATTGCAAGCATTCTGGTTCAACCTCAAACCGCGATGGAGAAGGATATAGAATCAATGGCAGGAATACAGAGTTCATGACAGGGTTGGTGGCAATGGCAGTCGTCTTCCCAAACTTAACTTGAGGAAATAGCAGGTCATCCAAGGCTGGTTGTCATTCGAGCAGCCTGACAGCACAGAGACAGCTGATGAGTTGAAAGAGATGGTGGAGAGGTGAAGTTGGGTCTCATCAGCATACATGTGGATGGTGCAAAACTAGATCTTGATCATTCTGTAATCCAATGTGTTAGTACAACAACAACTTGTATTTATATTATGTCTTTATTGTGTGAAACATCCCAAGGTGCATCACAAGAGCATTATCAAACAAAATATGACACCAAGCCTCATAAGGAAATATTCGGACAGATGACTGAAAGCTTGGTCAAAGAGGTAGCTTATAAGAAGTGTCTTAAAGGAGGAAAGAGAAGTGGAGAGGTGGAGAGGTTTAGAAGGGAATTCCAGAGCGTAGGTCCTGAGCAATTGACAGCATGACCACCAATGTTGCAGCGATTAAAATCAGGGATACACAAGAGGCCAGAATTAAGAGGACCACAGATATCTCGGAAGGTTGGGCTGGCAGAGGTTACAGAGATAGGGTGGGTCAAGGCCATGGCGAGCACAGTACTACACTATGTCCCAGAGCTCAACATCTCTACCGACTTTCAAATGCATTGGGCTGTAAACCTCTTAATAACGTCTGACTTACACATTCTTCCGGTTGCCTTATCACAGATTTATGAGAAAAAACAAAATATTACTGACACAGTTCATATTTGAGATGTGACTAGTCCAACTCTTACTTCGTGGTCAACAATAACAACTAGTATTTATATAGCACCTTTAATGTAATAAAACATCCCAAGGTATTTCACAGGATGAGCAAGATTTGACACCGAGCCACAGAAGGGGATATCGGCAGAATTTTCGTTCACTTGAGCAGGTGGGACCAGAGGCGGGCAAGCCCGCAGTTTCCCACTACTGGCCAGCGTGCCAGTCCCCTGCCATAGTCCCGCCTTCAGGAGGATCGGGGGGTGATGGCTACCTGCCGGCAAGCTACAGGTAGCCAATTAGGCTAATTAAAGGGCCTACTAAGGCCATTCAACAGAAGCTGTCTGGAATTTTAAACCGTCATTTGGGTCCCCCATTGAGGCTGAATCATGGTCAAGAGATGCAGCCGGCCTCCTGGCGGCAGATTGGGGAGAGGGGGGTGGTGGGGGTGATGGGCAGTGCTCCATTCACCTAGGGAACCCACCCCCTCAGCTACCACCACTCCACACCATAGCAATAGGGCCACAGTTGTGGCCACTAACCGTGGCCCCTCCACAATGATGGCTTTTTTGTAGCCTTTTTGAATTTAAAAATTTATAAAAGTGGCTGAGGCACTGTCGCTGTCCTATCTACATCGGCAGTGCCCACCTCTCTAGGTGGGGCTGCCGATCACTCAATGCTGGAGGGCCTCCTATTGGCTCTACAGCCTCAGGAGATGACCTGCTGTTATTAATTGGACGGCAAGCACACCATAATTGGTCTGCTTGTTAAAAATCACGTTGGGCGTCAGATGCTGACGCAAAGTGGGGTCAGAGCCTGGAAATGGACCAAGTCCTGATCCCAGAACGAACATTCTGCCCATTAGGGCAGATGACCTAAAGCCCAAATGCTTGGTGAAATGGCTAGGTTTTAAGAAGCATCTTAAAGGAGGGAAGAGAGGACAGAGAGGTAGAGGGATTTAGGGAGGGAATTCCAGAGCTTCGGACCTTGGCAGCTGAAGGCATGGCCAGCAATGGTGCAACAATTAAAATCGGAGATGCTCAAGAGGCTGCAGTTGAGGAGCGCAGATATCTTGGAGAGTTGTGGTGCTGAATGAGATTACACAGATAGGGAGGAACCAGTCCATGAAGGGATTTGAGAACAAGAATGAGAATTTTAAAATCAAGGTGTTGCTTGACTGGGTGCTGATATAACTCAGTGAACACAGGGGTGATGGGTGAATGGGACTTGGTGTGAGTAAGGGCATGGGTGGCAGAGTTTTGGGTGACCTCAAGCTTTGAGAGGGTAGAAACTAGGAGGCTGGCTAGGAGTGCATTGGAATAGTCAGGTCTAGATGTAACAAAAGCATGGATGAAATTTCAGCTGCAGATGAACTGAGGTGGGGCGGAGTTGGACGATGTTACAGAGGTGGAAGTGGATGGTCTCAGTGAAGTTGTGGATATGTAGTTGGAACTCATCTTGGTGTCAAATATGATACCAAAGTTGAGAACAGTCTGGTTCAGTCTCTGCCAGTTGCCATGGAGAGGGATGGAGTCAATGGCTAGGGAACAAAGTTTATAACAGGGACTAAAGGCAAAGGCTTCGATCTTCCCAATATCTTCAATATTTAATTGGAGGAAATTGCTGCTCATCCAGTACTGGATACTGAACAAACAGTCTGATAATTTAGAGACAGTGGGGGAGTCGGAGAGGTAGTGGTGAGGTAGAGCTGTGTGTCATCAGTGTTTGTGTGTAAACTAACGCTACATTTTCAGATGATGTTGTCAAGGGGCAGCATGTGGATGAGATATAGGAAGTGACCAAGTTCAGATCCTTGGGGGACACCAGAAGTAGCAGGGTGGGAGTGGGTAGAAAAGCTATTGCAGTTGATTCACTGACTACTTTCTAACTTTTATAAGTGAAGAAGGATTTATACCAACCAAGAATTGAGGAAATATTGGCAGGTTCTCAGTATCTCTGTCAAGCCTGTCAGTATTGCAATCTTAATATGACGCTTTTTCTCCCTTTTTATTGTTGACTGGGTCACAAAGCTCAACATAAAGCTCCCCAGCTAACATCAGTATTCAAATTAGATTTGCACCTCTTGGGAAATGCAGCTCTGTGACACCAATAGAATTACACAGAATTAAATTCAGGGGACAAAAAAATCCAATTGTGAGACACGTGTAATTTATATTAATGTGGGAGGAAGTTCGAAGCTGTAATCAAGTGAAACTTGCAATCTGATTTGCAGTGATTTAATGATTTTCTCGATGCTATCATTCTGTGGGCAATTTGTCTCCATTCATGTATCTGAATGTGTTTGGCTGCTGTTGCTTTATATTAGTTCCTGGAATTAAAAATGCCTTCTACTGACCTAGCAGGTGCAGACAAATTTGGCTTTGGTCCAGCGTATAAAATAAAAGCACAATAGGGGTTCTTTTTATGGTGATTTGCCTATTTCCAATAACTGTTGCTTTCGTTTAACAAGTTGCTGAAAGAAAAGGGGGCTGATCACTAATCTGCTCTGAAAAGAGCCAGGATCCAAACTACTTACTTCTAAAAACTAAATTCTGCTTGGAAACATCTCAGATACAGATTTTCTCGTTTTAGGATTTCTTGCTGTGCCTCCAACCCTCACAGACACCTGATATCATTCTCTTTCCCGTTTAAATTTTCTATCCTTTCTTTATATGTACTTGATCAAAAAGTTGATTTTTCACAGCTATGGACTTTGGGAGAAAGCTAATTTAGTTCAAGCACATGAAAGGTCCTAAATAACATTTCATGAAATTCTGGATAAGCTGTTTAGTACTGTTGCAACATTGCTTTATAACAATGTCTAGTTGGAGTTGGTAGGTTATTAATCCATACTTTTAATTTTAAAGATATGCTACTGGATCGCTTGTAATAACAATCACAGATCGTATAGGATCTGCTACGTATGTATTTGTGCTTTTTAATGTTTAACACAGTGGCAGTCTAAACTGTAGCTCTGTTGGTAGCACGCTTGTCTTCTGTGTCAGAAGATCATGGGATCAAGCCCCAGTACAGATTTGAGCACATAATCTAGGCTGACGCTTTATTGTAGTGTCCTGAAGGAGTGCTGCACTATTGGAGGTGTTGTTTTTCAGCTGAGATGTTAAACTGAGGCCCCTTGTGCCCTCTCAATTGGATGTAAAGGATCTCCGAGCACTATTTCGAAGAAGAGGAGGGAAGCACTCCCTGGTGTCCTGGCCAATATAAATCTTTTAACTAACATCACTAAAACAAATGATCTGGTCATTATCACATTGCTGTTTGTCAGAACTTGCTGTGTGCAGATTGGGTGCTCCGTTTCCGGCATTACAACAGTGACTGCACTTCAAAAAGTACTTCATTGGCTGTAAAGGCCATGAAAGATGCTATAAAAATGCAAGCCATTTCCTTTCCTCAGTCTAACAAAATATTCTGTGCCTGAACTGCTGCCCATTTACACACCACAGCTGCATTAATGCACTGAGTGTTATTTATAGCATTAATATGCCTATTAATGGAAATAAACATGTGTATTAGCATCATTTTTGTGGATTTCTTTCATCGATGGCTGTTTAGTTGAGCATTAGGTGTAGGGAAATCTGGTGGGAACTGCAGGGACATTACACAGAGCTTGAGCTGGGACTCTTCTTGGGTCAGAGGGTCTGAGGAGGGTCAGGGAGCAACCTGATGAGGAACAGCACAGAAGGAACATCAGTTTTTGTCTTCCCTTAACATCACAGGAGCATAAGGACAGGGGTGGGTCATTCAGCCCTTCGAGCCTGCCTCGGCATTCAATTAGCTCATGGCCGATCTGCTCCGCAACTCCCTCTGCCCACCTTCGCTTCAAATCCCTTGATGCCCTTACCTAATAAGAACTTATTGATCTCAGTTTTGAAAGCTCCATTCCTTACCCAACATTCTTTTGGGGGAGAGGATTCCAGATCTCGTTGTGTGGGGTTTGGGGCTTTGTGGCTGTTGCTCTCTCGAGACTGCTCACCGGAACATCTCTCAAGCTGTGCCTTTGTTTCCTCCCCTGGTTCCCTGCCCAGGGTCAGGCCTGCACCTGGAGGGGTTGGGGAAGGTGTGCCTGGGTCATGCTGATGGCCCAGGAAAACAAAATTGGGCAGAACAAAGCCTTGAATGGCCCAACTGACCTCAAAGATACCTTGCCTGTCTAGCACCTGTTATGGGGGTAGGGGGAGATGACAATCAGCCCTAATATGTTTTCAAGAGGGTGCAAGTAATTGCTGCTTTAGGCTTGCTAGGAATCAATGCCACATCAACTGAAAAGTAATCAGTTGTGTTGTATTGTGTTGTGTTGTTAGTGAGTTTCAAAGCTGAAGTGTTTTACTTTACAGTTCTGTTGAGCCGAATCCCTTTGTTGAAAGTGCAACAAGATCTTAACAACCGTACTCTCAGTGGTATCAATAGCTATTATCTCTCCAATACATGATTATTTTAAAACGTGAAATTGATGGGAAGAGGAGAACAGAACTTCTCTCTTCTTGACAGCTGTTTTGAATGATGGAGCAAGTTGTCCAATCTTTACCAGCCCCTCCCCCTTCCCAAGAAAGAGCTATTTGAGCCTCACATCTGTAAATTGTCTCAGGGAATTGGCTGCAGTATTCTGAAAGAAATGACTTAAAAATAGAATTTATTGTTCATTCTTTCAAGAATTAATCAGTTGTTGATGGGGATGGAAATCTCTCTCTCTTCAGGAATTCTGCCATCAGAATTTTGGAAGGAATTTACGTTGGGAATTAAAGAGGGAATTGCTGTAGATCTCAGGGAGAATGTGCACCTAGTATTGGTTATTGTGGGGTGGTTTTTATACTACGATAAAAATTCTTCTGTTTTTGAGTGTCTGTGCCAGATATTTCCTTGGGTTGAAGGTCACCGATCACTCCCACAAGAAGTCTCCTTGTCATCTAAAATCCACCATCTATTAACCCACCCAATATCGGGGTAAATGTAGTCAGATCCAGAAATCAAACCCCTTGTTGCTGTATTCCTCTTCACTGATATATATCACATGCCACCGCATGATCTCTTCATCTTCAGCAGTTGAAAGATTACTCACTTTATCCGGCCATAGCTTAGACTGTGAACCACTTGACAGATGAATTGAACATTAAACAGGTAAATAAAGAGTACTTAGTGCAAGCTGTATATTTGCAGCAATTCCAAACTGTACAAATCTCCTTCCCATGTGAAAATGCCAACAGCGCTTCTCCTAGCAGCATAGGGACAGGAATGGGCCATTCAGTGCCTTGAGCCTATACTGCCATTTAATTACATCATGGCTCATCTATATATAATTCTCAACATGAAAATGACCCCTGAGATACTGTTGATTACTTATGTAGCTATCAGCTACTATGGTATAGCTAAACCTGCTACTTTTCTCTGTTGGCTTCAGACTGACTGATGTCTGGTTGGAATACAGTCAATCTATTGTTCAAAATTTCTTTCACGATACCCTTGAATAGAATGAATTCCAAACTGTATTCGAGGGGATGATTTCCAGTTGTTGCTGCACTTTTCAGCTAGATGTGCTGGCTCTTACTCCTCAGTGGCCATTCACAATCCTATCCCTCTGACCATCATCCCGTCACTATCCCTCACCCCACCACTTCCTCCACTTGCAGGTGCCTCAGTTGTGCTGACCCTGGCAAATCTAAAGGGTCAGGCACTTCACTCTCGAGTGCTTTGGAAGTTCTGCTCTGCCTTTGTTATGGTGGTGGAGATGGAACATGGGATTTTAGGGCTATGGACTTGACATTATGGGGAAAACGTAGTGATGCAAGTTGTGTGGAACAGGGTTGCCTCAGTGTTGCTTTGTCTGCACTGACAGCTGTTGAGTCTGGTAAGTCTGGTGAGAAGGAGTTTTAAGGGTTAATTTAAGGGTTAATTTCTATCTAAAGTAGTTATTTTTCTTCAATTTAGCAGTTAACTAAAAATTACTCCTTAAGTTAAGACAAGTTTTATTTCAGCCTTAAAACAGGGTG
Organism: Heterodontus francisci; assembly: GCF_036365525.1. Lineage (NCBI taxonomy): Eukaryota > Metazoa > Chordata > Chondrichthyes > Heterodontiformes > Heterodontidae > Heterodontus > Heterodontus francisci. The sequence continues at coordinate 13,635,462 of NC_090385.1, forward strand.
TACAAGCTCTCTGGGAGCAGCTGCTGCTAGTTACTTAGGAGCCGGCTTAAATTGGTTTTCAGAAGATTGAATCAGTTGTTTTTCAGAGAGTATAAAAACAGGGCTTCCTCAGTGCTGTTTTGTCTGTACTGAGTGCTGCTTTATGTGCACAGAGTGTAAAGTGGGAATTTGGTGAGTGTGGGAGTTCACTGAGGGAGGTGCACCTTTCTTTTTCTACTTTCAGCCTCCAGTAGCTGGCTCTTAATTCAGTACAGGGGAAGAAGCTGATTGGTGAGTAACTGGTAATTTATTCTAATTCTAATTGTAATAAATAGTTTTTAAAATTACGGTATAGCAGGTCAGCTTGTCCAAATGGAATGTACATCCTGCGGTATGTGGGAAATCATGGATGCACCACGGAGAGGAACACATCTACAGGAAGTGTTACTGGCTGCAGAAGCTTGAGCTTTGGGTTTTGGAACTTGAGTGGCGTCTGGAGTCAGTGTTGTGCATCTGCGAGGCGGAGGACTATGTGGATAGCATGTTTAGGGAGGTGGTCACACCGCAGGTTAGGAGCATGCAGGCAGAGAGGGAATGTGTGACCATCAGGCAGTCTCAGAGAACTAGGCAAGTAGTTCAGGAGTCCCCTGAGTCTATCTTGCTTGCTAATCAGTTTTCCATTTTGGATACTGGTGAAGACGATGGTTCCTCAGGGGAGTGTAGTCAAAGCAAAGTCTGTTGCACTATGGGTGGCTCAGCTGCACAGGAAGGGAGGAAGAAGAGTAGAAGAGCAATAGTGATAGAAGATTCGAGAATCAGGGCATCAGGCAGGCATTTCTGCGGCAGTAAACGTGACTCCAGGATGGTGTCATCCCTGGTGCCAGGGTCAAGGATGTCATGGCGCGGCTGCAGAACATCCTTCTGGTGGAGGGTGAACAGCCAGAGGTTGTGGTCCACATTGGTACCAAGGACATAGGTAGGAAGAGGGATGAGGTCCTGAAAGCAAATTTTAGGGAGTTAGGAAGGAAATTAAAAAGCAGGACTAAAGAGCAGTAATCTCAGGGCTACTCCCAGTGCCATGTGTTAGTGAGCATAGGAATAGGAGGATTCATCGATTGAACACGCGGCTGGAGAACTGGTGTAGGAGGGAGGGCATCAGATTTCTGAGGCATTGGGTCCGGTTCTGGGGCAGGTGGGACCTGTACACGGGCCACACCTTAACAGGACCAGGACTAATGTCCTCACAGGGAGATGTGCTAATGCTGTTGGGAAGGGTTTAAACTAGCTTGTCGGGGGATGGGAACCTGATGGTTAGCTTAAATTGGAAGGAAGTAAAGCTGGTAACAGGAGGTAGAAAAGTAGCAAGCAACATCAGAAGGCAGGCGAATCAAATGCAAGCGTCAACTAGGCTTAGAATACAGAATAATGTCAAGAAGACAAGGTTAAGGGCACTCTACCTGAATGTACGCAGCATTCACAACAAGAGAGATAATTTAAAGGCATAAATAGAGGTAAATGGGTATGATCTAATTGCCATAACGGAAACGTGGCTACAGGGTGACGAAGACTGGGAACTGAATATTCAAGGATATTCGATATTTAGGAAGGACAGGCAAAAAGGAAAAGGAGGTGGTGTTGCACTGATAATAAGGGATGGGATCAGTACATTAGTAAGGGAGGATCTCAGATTGGAAAAACAAATTGTGGGATCTGTATGGTTGGAGTTAAGAAACAGCAAGGGACAGCAAACATTGGTAGGAGTTGTTCATAGGCCATCAAACAGTAGTGGTAGTGTAGAGCATGGTATAAATCAGGAGATTAGAGAAGCATGTGGCATGGGTAGTACAGTAATAATGGGTGACTTCAGTCTGCAAAAGTACTGGGTAAACCTAATGAGCACTAATGCTGTGGAGGACGAGTTTCTGGAGTGTGTTAGGGATGGTTTTCTAGAGCAGCATATTGAGGAATCAACAAGAGAACAGGGTATTTTAGATGTAGTATTATGTAATGCGAAAGGGCTAATTAATAATCTTATTGTAAAAGAAACTTTAGGGATGAGTGACCATAATATGATAGAATTTTACATTATGTTTGAAAGTGAGGTAGATGAATCTGAAGCCAGAGTGTTAAACCTGAACGAAGGAAATTATGAAGGTATGAGGGGCAAATTGGCTGAGGTGGATTGGGAAAATACATTACAAGGTTTGAAAGTACATTGGCAAGGGATAGTCTTCAAAGAATTATTACATAGTTTACAGCAACTATACATTCAGTCAAAGACTAACAAAGGAATTTAAGGGTTGTGTAAGATTAAAAGAAAAGACCTACAAAGTTGCCAGAAATAGTAGTAAACATGAGGATTGGGAGGATACAGCAAAGGAGGACAAAGAAACTGATTTAAAAAAGGGAGAATAGAATATGAATGTAAACTAGCAAAAACATAAAAAAGGATTGTAAAAGTTTCTATAGGTACATAAAAAGGAAATAAAAGCAAAATACTGCTGATGCTCTCTGCTCTCCTAGTTGACTGAGTAGAATGGGTAGCTATATGCATAACCAAATAACAAGATGCAAGAATATAGGTGCTCTGTAAGTGTCAGTTATGGCTCAGTGGTAGCACTCTCACTTCTAAATCGGAAGGTTTTTGGGTTCAAATCGCACTCCAGGGTCTTGAGTATTAAAGCTAGACTGTGGGGCGGCACAGTGGTGCAGTGGTTAGCACTGCAGCCTCACAGCTCCAGCGACCCAGGTTCAGTTCTGGGTACTGCCTGTTTGCAAGTTCTCCCTGTGACCGCGTGGGTTTCCGCCAGGTTTTCCGGTTTCCTCCCACAGCCAAAGACTTGCAGGTTGATAGGTAAATTGGCCATTGTAAATTGCCCCTAGTGTAGGTAGGTGGTAGGACAATTCAGGGAAGGTGGGTTGTGGTAGGAAATATGGGATTAATGTAGGATCAGTATAAATGGGTGGTTGATGGTCAGCACAGACTTAGTGGGCCGAAGGGCCTGTTTCAGTGCTGTATCTCTCTATGACTCTATGATACCCCAGAGTGGTATCAAGGGAATGCTACAATGTCAGAGATGCCATCTTTCAGATGAGAAGTTAAACTGAGGCTCTCTCTGGTGGATATGAAAGATCCCATTGCACTAGTCCAAAAAGAGCATGGAAGTTCTGACCAATAACTATTTATACAGCACCTTTAATGTAGTAAAATGTCCCAAAGTGCTTTACAAGAGAGCTATCAAACAAAATTTGACACTGATCCACAGGAGGAAATATTCCAACAGATGACCAAAAGCTTGGTCAATGCAATAGGTTTTAAGGAGTATCTTAAAGGAGGTGAGAGGTAGACAGGTGGGAAGGTTTAAGGAGGGAATTCCAGAGCTTAGGGCTTAGGCAGCTAAAGGCTAAATGGTGGAGTGCTGAAAATCGGGGATCCACAATAGACCGGAATTGGAGGAATGCAAAGATCTTGCAGAGCTCTGAGATGCAGCGGGATCTTGGTGTCCTAGTGCATGAATTGCAAAAGGTTAGATGCAGGTACAGCATGTAATTAGGAAAGCTAATAGAATGCTATCGTTTATCGTGAGGGGAATTAAATACAAAAGTAGGGAGGTTATGCTACAGTTATGGAGGGCATTGGTGAGACCACATCTGGAGAACTGTGTGCCAGACTGGTCTCCTTATTCAAGGAAGGATGTAAATGCATTGGAGGCAGTACAGAGAAGGTTTACTAGACTAATACCTGGAGTAGGCGGGCTGTCTTATGAAGATTGAACAGGCTAGGCTTCTATCCGCTGGAATTCAGAAGAGTACGTGGCAACTTGATTGAAACATATAAGATCCTGAGGGGTCTTTACAGGGTGGATGTGGAAAGGATGTTTCCCCTTGTGGGAGAATCTAGAACTAGGTGTCACTGTTTAAAAATAAAGCGTTGTCCATTTAAGACAGAGATGAGGAGAAATCTTTTCTCTCAGAAGGTCGTAAGTCTTTGGAATTCTCTTCCTCAAAAGGCGATGGAAGCAGAGTCTTTGAATATTTTTAAGGCAGAGGTAGCTAGATTCTTGATAAGCAAGGGGGTGGAAGGTTATCGGGGGTAGGTGGAAATGTGGAGTGATCAGTTCAGCCATGAACTTATTGAATGGTGGAGCAGGCTCGAAGGGCCGAGTGGCCTACTCCTGCCCTTAATTCTTATGTATGTTCATATGTATGTATCTTGGAGAGTTGGGGTCCTGGAGGGGTTTACAGAGATAGAGAGGCTATTGAGGGATTTTAAAACAAGGATGAGAATTTTAAAATTGAGGCAATGCCAGACCAGGAGCCAATGTAGGCTAGCAAGCACAGGCCTGTTGTTAAAAGGGACTTGGTGCAAATTAGGATTCAGGCAGCAAAGTTTTGAACGAGCTCAAGTTTATGGACAATGGAAGGTGGGAGGCCGGCCAGGAGAGCTTTGGAATAGTCAAGTGTCAAGTTAACAAAGACATCGATGAGGGTTTCAGCAGTAAATGAGTCGGGTGCAGAGAGGGAGGATGTTACTGAGGTTGCAATAGGCCATCTTGTTAATGGAGAGTATATGGGCTTGGAAGCTCAGTTAAGGTCAAATAGGATGCCAAGGTTGCAAATGTCGGGTTTGGCCTCAGACACTAGCCGGGGAGAGGGATAGATTGAATGGCTTGGTAACAGACTTTGTGGTAGGGACCAAAGACAACAGCCTGGATTTTGCTATACTAATAATGGTGAGGCTACCAGCACTCACTGTTATTACAGGGTAAAATTGATAGCAACTTCTGGTATCTGCACATACACAGTTCAATGCAGAGATCCAGAAGTTGCTGTCAGTGATACCCTGCTCCTGTACAAGGTACACTGCTGCAGCCTTCACCGATTGACTTCTGTGCAGAATCAATGTAATGGTGTGAATTTGGGCTAATTACCTACTAGTGCTTTAATGACAGATGGAAAAGTTAGAGCTTGTAGGATCAGGAGTAACTGAACTTTTAATGATGGAACAAGTGATAAATACGAACTTACGAATTAGGAGCAGAAGTAGGCCATTCAGCCCCTCTAGCCTGCTCTGCCATTCAATAAGATCTGTTTGTATCTTGAATTCCACACTACCATCTACCCCTGATAACCTTTGATTCCCTTGCCTAACAAGAATCTATCTACCCCTGCCTTAAAAATATTCAATGATCCTGCCTCCTCCACCTTCTGGGGCAGAGAATTCCAAAGTTGCACAACCCTCAGAGAAAAAAAAATTCCTCATCACTGTCCTAAAAGGGCAACCCCTAATTTTAAAAGAGCGCCCCCACAAGAGGAAACATCCTTTCGACATCCACCTTGTCAAGATTGTTCAGGATTTTATATACTTTAATCAAGTCTCCCCTCACTCTTCTAAACTCCAGTGAAAACAAGCCCAGTCTGTCCAACCTTTCCTCATAAGACAACCTGCTCATTCCAGGTATCAATCTAGTAAACCTCCTCTGAACCGCCTCCAATGCATTCACATCCTTCCTTAAATAAGGTGACCAAAACTGCACACAGTATTCAAGATATGGTCTAAGCAATGCCCTGGATAACTGAAACATAACATTCTTACTTTTATTTTCAATTCCTCTCGTAATTAAAAATAGTCTTCCATTAGCCTTCTTTATTTCTTGCTGTACCTGCATACTAACTTTTTATGACTCATGCACTAGAACACCTAGATCCCTCTGCTCCTCAGAGTTCTGCAGTCATTCTCCGTTTAAGCAATACTCTGTTTTGTTATACTTTGGGGGAGTCCAGAACTAGGGGGCAATTTTTAAATTAGAGGTCACCCTTTTAGGACAGAAATACTGCTGAATAACTTCTCTGTCCCTAAAAATTTAATTTTTCAAATGTAGAATCTCATTCCCTCAGAAGAAAATTAATTTTGAGATTTAAACATTTATTTTTTAGTTTTACTATTTTTCTCTTTTCTCTCTCCCTTAATCCCATGCTTATGCCCCAATCTTTATTTTGCTTTCTGTGCAATGATTCAAATGTTCTTTACATGTCCTGATTTTTACTTCATGTTTTGCAGTCTGCATGTCTCAATGAGGATTCTTCAATCTGATTGGTTGAACAGCTTTCCTGCTGCTTGCCCCATTTACAGATGCCACAGGTTCCCTGTGGAAGGCACCAAATTCAACCAGATGCTGAAAGAGCAGAAATCTTTACTGACAAGCTGCAAAAAGTGTGTGGGCAACTACACAGGATGTATACAGCGAAAGATGCTCCTCATAGCAAAATCAGGGCCATTGACTTTGTTCTACCCAATATTTAATTGGAGGAAATTGCTGCTCATGCAATGTTGGATGTTGGACAAGCAGTGGAGGAATAAAATATTAAATTAATCTGCTGTAAATTCCTGGTGTTTTTCAAACAGAAAAAAAATAAAATCCCAGAAGTTTAGATTTCTTGTACAAATAGATCATCCTGAGCTCCATTCTATCTCTGTTACTCTGAGGGTAACATATTCAAGTTTGTTGAAGATACTAAGGTAGGTGGGAAAGTAAGCAGTGAGGAGGATGCAAAAAGGCTGCATCCCCTGGCTGGGGAATCTAGAACACGGAATCACAGTCTCAGAATTAGTGCTGAGATTAGGAGAAATTTCTTCACTCAACAGTTGTGAATCGCTGGAATTCTCTATCCCAGAGAGCTGTGGATGCTCAGTCATTGAGAATATTCAAGACAGAAGTAATGGATTTTTGGATGCTAAGGGATATGGGAATAGTGCTGGAAGGTGGAGTTGAGGTCGAGGATCAGTCTTGATCTTATTGAATGGTGAAACAGGCTCGAAGAGTCAAATGTCCCACACCTGTTCCTATTTCTTATGGTCTTATATTGGTTTAATCGTGTCCCCACAACTACTGTCTAACTGCTTACCCTTGTGTTTGCATGATAGTATTCTCAGCAAACATCACTTCGCATATTAAGTAATCTACAATGGGTCATGCTTCTCAGTTGTTGCAATTTTAGCACTGTGCACTTAGTATTGCCCTGACACCATTTGACACACACTTTGTGTACAGTTCTATTATACATACATAAAACCCAAAACAAATTAATTACCAAAATTAAACAATCAAATGAAGTCTTGATTAATATCACCAGTTAAAAAACGTCGATAAAATCCATCCCAGTTAATTTCTGGTACTTTTGTCCTAAAATTGTTCCCTTTCTTTATTTTTAATTAATGTATTTACCATGCCATTGCTGATAGCTATTCTATGCAGGCAGACCTCTCAGCTGGGAAATGGGACATACAGTGGAGCAATTGTGTGAATCTGGAGAGGGACAGGAGGTCTAACTTGGAGCAGGTTGAACTCTTGTCATTTAGAAAAGTCTAGGGCCAGTAGCAGGGAGCAAAAGCTTTCCTAGGGCTGAGATTGAGAGCAGTAGTTAGAAAGGGATAGACCAAGTATTTATACATCTTTCTGGTGAGCAAATTATTAAAAGAAAATCTAAGGGACAGTATTAAACATCATTAAGAAGGGCATGGATTAATCAAGGGCAGTCACCATGGATTTGTTAAAGGAAGGTCGTGTATGACTAACTTGATTGAATTCTTTGAGGAGGTAACAAGGAGGGTTGATGAAGGTCGCACATTTGATGTAGTTTATGTGGATTTTAGCAAGGCTTTTAACAAGATCCCACATGACAGACACATAAAACCCAAGGGGTCCCAGGGAAAGTGGCAAGGTGGATCCAAAATTGGCTCAATGGCAGGAAGCATAGGGCATTTTTGTGACTGAAAGACTATTTCCAATGGGGTTCTGCAGGACTCAGTACTAGGTCTCTTGCTGTTTGGAGTATATATAAATGATTTAGATTTAAATGTAGGGGGCATGATTAAGAAGTTTACAGATGATATGAAAATCGGTCGTGTGGTTGATAGTGAGGAAGAAAGCTGTAGACGACAGGAAGATAAAGATGGACTAGTCAGGTGGGCAGAAAAGTGGCAAATGGAATTCAATCCAGAGAAATATGAGGTAATGTATTTTGGGAAGGACAAACAAGGCAAGGGAATACACAATAAATGGTATGATACTGAGAGGTGTAGAGGAGTGGGGGGATCTTAGAGCAGAGGGACCTTGGAATGTATGTCACAGTTCCATGAAGGTAGCAGGACAGGTCGATAAAAGATTTATGAGAATGGTTCCAGGGATGAAGGACTTCCATTACGGTGGATAGATTGGAGAAGCGGCACAGTGGCGCAGTGGTTAGCACTGCAGCCTCACAGCTCCAGCGACCCGGGTTCAATTCTGGGTACTGCATGTGTGGAGTTTGCAAGTTCTCCCTGTGTCTGCGTGGGTTTCCTCCAGGTGCTCCGGTTTCCTCCCACATGCCAAAGACTTGCAGGTTGATAGGTAAATTGGCCATTATAAATTGCCCCTAGTATAGGTAGGTGATAGGGAAATATAGGACAGGTGGGGATGTGGTAGGAATATGGAATTAGTGTAGGATTAGTATAAATGGGTGGTTGATGGTCGGCGCAGACTCGGTGGGCCGAAGGGCCTGTTTCAGTGCTGTATCTCTAAATAAATAAAGCTGGGGTTGTTCTGCAACCTGGGAAGGTTGAGAGCAGATTTTCAAGGTGTTCAAAATCATGAGGGATCTAGACAGAGTCAAGAGAGAAATTGTTCCCATGGGCAGAATGGTCGAGAATCAGAGCACACATTTAAGGTGAATGGCAAAAGAACAACGGCAACATGGGGAAAAACTCTTTTTACGCAGTGAGTGGTGAGGATCTGGAATGCACTGCCTGAGAGTGTGGTGGTGGCAGATTCAATCATGGCTTTCAAAAGGGAATCAGATAAGAACCTGAAGAGAAAAAATTTTCAGGGCTACGGGGAAAGAGCTGGGGATTGGGACTAGCAGAGTTGCTCTTGCAGAGAGCTGGCATGAACACAATGGGCCGAATTGCCTCATTCTGTGCTGTACCATTCTATGATTCTATAAGGTGCTGAAGAAAACTTACGGAGTACTTTCCTTTATTAGTCAAGGCATAGACTATAAGAGCAGGGAGGTTATGCCAGAATTGTATAAACATTAGTTAGGTTAGCACATTACAGGAAGGATATGATCGCACTAGAGAGGGTACAGAGTAAATTTACATGAATGTTGCCACAAATTGAGAATTTTAGCTATGGGGAAAGATTGGATAGGCTGTGATTATTTCTTTAGAACAAAGGAGGCCGAGGGGAGATTTAATTGAGGTGTATAAAATTATGAGGGGTCTGAATAGAGTGGATAGGAAGGACCTAGTTCCCTTAGCACAGGGGTCAATAACCAGAGGGCATAGATTTAAAGTAATTAATCAAAGGATTAGAGGGGAGTTGAGGAGTAATTTTTTTTTAACCAGAGGATGGTGGGGGTCTAGAGCTCGCTGCCTGAAAGAGCAGAGCAGACAGAAACCCTTATCACATTTAAAAAGCTCTTGGCTATGTACTTGAGGTGTCTTAACCTTCAAGGCTAGGGACCAAGAGATGGAAAGTGGGATTAGGCTGGATCGCTCTTTCAGCTAGTGCAGACACGATGAGCCATAGGGCCTCCTTTTGTGCCAGAAATTTCTATGATTCTATGGGAACTGGAGACCATTCAGCCACTGAAGCCTGATCCACCATTCAAGCAGATCATGGCTGATCTGTACCTCTGCTCCATTTAACTGCCTTTGTTCCCTATGCCTTAGTACCTTACTTGATAAATATCTACAAATATAATTATTGAAAGTTCCAATTGTCTCCCAGCATCCACAGTCTTTTGGGGGAGTGGGTTCTAGATTACTACTACCCTTTGTGTGAAAAAATGTTTCTTGATTTCATTCCAAAATGGCCTTGGGTAGTCATCAGTCCTGTCTTTTCTCTTTACAAAGGTTGATACATCTGCGTATTTCCAGAATTTTCTGCTTAACATTGGATTTCCAGCAATTATATTTTATCCTTGTGTATGGTTATATTGGGCTGAATTTTATGAGGCCTCCGAAGTCGGGGGTCGTGGTCGGGGGGCCCGGAAAATTCTTCTGGGAGAGGCCCGCTACGACCCCTGACGTCGAGAAGGCCCTGCCGCATTTTACCGGCAGCGGCAAGATCTAAATGCGGCCTTTCCCATCACTTGGACAATGTGGAGTGGAGCAGTTAATAAATGGCAAGTGCTGACATGCGCTGTTAATTAATGCTATCTTGCTATCAACTTAAAGAAAAAATCCTGGTGTGCCACATATCTCCTAAAGGTCAAAATGTGCTGGTATTCAGAAAGAAAACGACTTGCATTTCTATAGAACCTTTCATGATCTCAGAACATCCTAAAGCACTTTGCAGCCAATGACTTACTTCTGAACTGTAGTTACCATTGTAATGTGGGAAATGCGGCAGCCAATTTGCACACAGCAAGCTCCCGCAAACAACAATCAACCAAATGACCAGTTCGTTGAAGGATAAATGTTGGCCAGAACTATCCTGGTCTTCTTTCAATAGTGCCTTGGGATCTTTTGCATCCAGGAGAAGGCAGATGGCTGAATGTTTCATCTGAAAGATGGTACTTCTGACAGTACAGTACTCTGTCAGTACTGCACTGAAATGTCAGCCTAGATTCTGTGCTCAGGTTTCTGGATTGGGACTTAAGAATACAACCTTCTGGATCAGAGGTACTACCCATTGAGCTGACACTGCTTCAGTCAAAAAAAAACATGGGTCAAAGTATTTCAACAGAAATATTTTAACAGCAACTCAAAAAAAAAAGAAATAATTCTTATGAAAAAAACTGTCTTACTTTGCTCCTTACATGCAAATTCAAAATGACTGTGAAATGGACAGTGTTTAAACCGGGGCAAGGTGAAAGGATTGTTATCTGACTGGAATAAGGCTGAGATGAGGGGAAAAAATAGCCTTTTTGTGCTGTGTCGGAAGTCAAGCCCCAGACCTGCCACCAGAATCGAAGCTAGCGCCAAGAAAAGGAAAATCAGAGCCATTATCTGTAATTGTGTAATCAATTGAAAAAAGAAATAACAATTGTAATTTAAATCTCCATAAGTAAAACCTTGATGTGTTGCACAATGAATTGATTAAAAATGCTTTTTGCTGTAAAATAATCTCTTATGCAATATTCATGAGCAGTCTAAATTGCCACTATGATCGTTGCCTTTCCCCGATTCCATCTCTATTTATGTATTTACAACATGTTAGTGTGCCCTGCAGCTGGATTAGGTGGACCCCAAAGGAATCAGCACTGTTATCATGGGATAAAGCGTTTATAGGGAAGATAATTATTTTAAATGCTCCACCTGCAGAGCTAGCAGTTACAATTTGAATTGGGTAAATGAAGCATTGGAATAATACAGACCCACGCACATAAGGTGCCAGGCAGAAATGTGTGAAAATAATAGCATTAAAATTAGCTTTCACAGAACTGCACAACTCCAATATTCAAATTGTTCACTTGCATTTTACTTTATGTCGCCTTCTGAACTCATATTACCTGATCATCCAGCACCTATTCATCATCAACATTTCTTATATCACTACCCGCACCTCCTTAGAGCTTATAATTAGCCCCATTCAATTTAAACTTCTTTGGGAGATTGAATCCCTTCTAGTTCAAGGATTTTCAGTGTGCATCAGGAATCATCAATGGTTTCTGTTTTTATTTGGCTTTCCTTTACTCTAATTTTGTGCGGCTGCTTATATTATTTCTGCTTTGCTAAAGAGTCGCATAATGCTGTGTACATAGGCCGGAGGCTAAAAATTTGATTGCCAGTGAAAACGGGCGCAGAGATCGCGATGCACAACTCTTCTGCGCCCATTCATAGCGATTCAAGCAGCATGTAAACTTAGTGCTGCCTCTTGTGTGCAGCTTAGCACTGAACGTGCTGCAGAGTGGCTGTAAGCCTCAGCTAGAGGCTCAAGTTCATGCAAGGCTCGCACTACATAAATCCAGCCTGCACCTCTTCAAAGGCCAAGTGCATTCTGACTGCAGCATGTGGTGGAAGAGTTTATGAGGATAAGGAAACAAGGAAATGGCGCAACAGGGCAGAGAGCGTGCCCCAAGATTCTCTGATGCAGCACAGGAAGCCTTGGTACAGGATGTGGACAGGAGGAAAGAGGTCCTCTGTCCTGAGGGGCCAGGAGGCCCTCCAGACGGACATTTCAAAGGCAGTGGGAGCAGAGAGTTGTCACACTCGATGCTAACAGTCTAGCTCCGCGGACCTGGCTGCACTGCTGCAAACAGGTTCAATGTCCTCACACGAGTGGTCAAGGTGAGTGAATGAATCTTCAAATGCCACTTCCTTTCAACTGAACAACTATTCTTACACACTGCTCAATTCACCACCTGCCCTTTCAGTCATCTCCTAACAGTATCTATTAATCACAACTCAAACCCAACATTTATAGCCTCACTCTCACTCACCTAGCGCTGATTCAAGCCTCCCACTCACATCTTACAGCTATACACACTGTCAGCTATTCAACTTTTGCAGGCACATCACCCAAACATATTGCACCACACTCATTAACACACTTGCCACTCTCTTGCAGGACAAGGTGGCCCATTATTGGAGGCAGCAGCACCTAACTGGCAGAGGACAGGCATAGATTCATCTCCTCACCCCCAGGGAGGGGATAGTGCTGGCCATCAATGGTGCGGCCATGACTAAGGCCATGGCCAGTGGTGCAGCTGAAATCATAGAGGATGATCCCAGTTAATCCACTTCCTCATATTCCACTTCCCCTCATCCCACAATCTCTTCTGATGTACAAGTTGCAGATGGTGTAAGCCTGCACTTCTTGCATCCCATCCCTCCCCCCACACTTCCCTCACTCCAACTCTACCCTTTCGCCTTTCTCCTTCCAGATACCCAAGAACCGCCACCTGGTCAAGAACTGGTGATGAAGTCTAAAATCCTAGAGGAACAATAACAGACCAAGGAGAAATATCATCACTCGATCTCACAGTCTTAGTCACCAGCTCAGATACTGGCACTGAGCATTCTTTAGAGGGGAGAACAGAGGCAGGATCTGCACATGATGAGTCACCGGGCACGAAAGACCTGCAGACAGGACAGGGGAAAAGGTGGTGCATGTGCCAGCTCACCAGAGGGTGAGGTCGCACATGTGTTCTGTTACGGGGGACTCAGATGAGGACTTCGATGGGGTGACATACAGGAGAACGCTGATGAAGATGCACACCGAGATTCTGGGTGCATTGACAAGCCTGCCAGACACCCTCTTGTCACAGTCAAGGAGCAGGGAGGAGTCCGGCTCCAACTTCACAGGGCTTTATGCAGAGCTTGAAGCCCATTCTTTCCAACTCCACGAGAACTCTTTTAGATCTGACCCTGATGTAGCATCTGACGGCCGATGCCCCAGCTCCCATTGCCGCACGAGCAATCTAATGACAGAATGCTGCAATGGAAGCACAGACTAAAGTCATGAAATTGTTGTTTGTTACCATGCAAGGCTCAGACTGCTGCCATTATAGCTGAGGATTTATTTATTTAGAGATACAGCACTGAAACAGGCCCTTCGGCCCACCGAGTCTGTGCCGACCAACAACCACCCATTATACTAACCCTACAGTAATCCCATATTCCCTACCACCTACCTACACTAGGGGCAATTTACAATGGCCAATTTACCTATCACCTGCAAGTCTTTGGCTGTGGGAGGAAACCGGAGCACCCGGCGAAAACCCACGCAGTCACAGGGAGAACTTGCAAACTCCGCACAGGCAGTACCCAGAATCGAACCAGGGTCCCTGGAGCTATGAGGCTGCGGTGCTAACCACTGCGCCACTGTGCCGCCCCAATCTCAGTGCTTGAGGGGCTTGCAGGGTCTTGCAGTGGTTTAACAATCCGTGCTGCAGCAGATTACAAGGATTGATGAGGTGCTACTCCGGGTGAGTGGTTCTGTGGTACACAAAACTGCTGTCTTCTCTCAAAATGACAGCCTTTGTCCTCCCGCCACTGCCACTCCACCAGTACTCCTGCTGTTGCCTGTCAGCCAGCTAGCCCAGACTGCTGCCGCCCACGCTGAGGCGGTGTAGTCCAAAACCTTGCTTTCTAGGCCCAGAGCTGCTCGAGCATGCCCTGCAAGGCCACCTGCAGTCTCCTCCACTGAAAGTCAGCAGCTTTCCACAAGCCACTGAGATAGCACTGTGCAGATCAGGGTTATCCAACCTTTTTGGGCGGAGGGCCGCATTATGATTTTTGTTTGGCCCAGGGGCCAGTGAGCAAATTTCGAGAGATAAAAGCATTAAAGATTTATCACTAATAAAAACTACAACAAATGTGCATTTTTGTGAGAAGCTTTAACTGCGAAGACTAATTTATTGACTTACTTTCTCG